>NW_004444132.1:1243347-1296508 GCF_000243295.1 Trichechus manatus latirostris
GCAAACACCTGTGTCAAAAGAAACAGCAATTCCACCTGTTGCTTCAATAAAATCGTTAAGTGCATTATACTCCAAATTCTAATGCTGTGCTCCCTGGGTTTACCTAAGGCACAATCCTGGATGTTTTAAAAGGGCTTATGTTAAAATTAATGACTGGATTTCACTGGCTTTGCTATTCAATTGCTGCTGCTGTAGCATCTCCAGCTCCCTGAAAAAAAAATTGATTTGTCTCTGAGAGACATCTCACTTGTACTCGTGAACTGGCCCAATTTGTAACCACATGACTCTGCTGTTTTTATCCTCTTCCACTATGTCCATTTCAGTGATGGCTTGCTTCTTGGCACTTCACATTTCTGCCAAAGCCTCTGCTGCTGGTAAAGACAAATTTAATCACCTCAACCCTGCCTAATATCCATGCCAGTAATGTTTAGGCTTAAATTAAGGCCCTTAACCTGTTGCTGTGGAGTCAATTCTGACTCATGGCAACCCCACTGTGTGCCATAGGGTTTTCAATGGCTGATTTTTCAGAAGGAGATTCCCGGCCTTTCTTCTGAGGTACCTCTGGGTGGACTCAAACCTCCAACCTGCATTAACCATTTGCCCCACACAGGGACTTTTGTAAGTGTAAAAGCTGTATAAATCTGACACCAAAAGTGATGACTTGTCTTTGATAAAAGCCGACACTCCTTCTTGATGAAAAGAAGATTGGAATAGAAGGGAAATTCCTCAATATTATCCAAAGCATATATGAAAAGCCAACAGCCACCTTTATGCTTAGTGGAGAAAGACTGAACGCTTTCCCCTTGAAATTGGAAAAAAGACAAGGGTGCCCACTTCCACCACTTCTGTTCAATATTGTATTAAAAGTCCTAGCCAAAGCAATAAGACAAGTAAAAAAAAAAGGTATCCAGATTGGAAAATAAATAAAATTATCTCGATTCTTAGATGATATGATCCTACATATAGAAAATACCAAAGAGACAGCAAGAAAACATCTAGAGCTAATAGAGAAATTTAGCAAAGTTGAGGGTACAAGGTCAACAAACAAAAATCAGTTAGGTTTCTATACACTAGCAATGAGAAATCTGAAAGAGAAATTACGGAAACAATTCTATTTACAATAGCATCTAAGAGAATAAAATACCTAGGAATAAATCTAGCCAGGATGTGAAGGACTTACACAATGAAAATCATAAAACACTGCTGAAAGAGATTATAGAAGACTTAAATAAAAGGAAAGATGCTCCATGTTCATGGATTAGAATACTTAATATTGTTAAGATGTCAGTATTACACAAAGCAATCTATAGAGTCAACGCAATCCTGATCAAAATTCCATCAGCCTTCTTTACGGAAATGAAAAAAACAATTTTCAACTTTATATGGAATGGCAACAGGCCCCAAATAGCTAAAGCAATGTTGAAAGAGAAAAACAAAGTAGGAAGACTCACACTTTCTGATTTTAAAACACATTATATAGCTAAAGTAATCAAAACAGCCTGGTACTAGAATAACAATAGACACATAGACCAATGGAAAAGAATTGAGAGTCCAGAAATAAACCCACACATCTATGGTCAACTGATTTTGACGAGGGGGCTAAGTCCATTTGATGGGGAAAGAAGAGTCTCTTCAGTAAATGGTGCCAGGAAAACTGGTTTTCCACATGCATAAGAATGAAACAGGATCCATGCCTTACACCATACACAAAACCAAATTCAAAATGGATTAAGGAACTAAATGTGCAATGTAAACCCATAAAATTCTTAGAAGAAAATGCAGGGAAAATGCTGTTGGGCCTAGCTTTTAACAATGGATTATCTATCATAATAACAAAAGCACAAACAGCAAAAGACAAAATAAATAAATGGGACCTCATAAAAATTAAAAGCTTTTGTTCATCAAAAGACTTTACCAAAAAAGTGAAAAAACAAGCTACCGACTGGGAGAATATCTTCGTAAACCATATATCTGATAAGAATCTAACAGTCAAAACACATAAAAAACCTTCAACAACTTAACAACAAAAAGACAACCCAATCATAAAATGGGCAAAGGACTTGAATAGATATTTCACAAAAGAGGACATTCAAATGGCCACCAAACACAAGAAAAGATGCTTAACATCATTAGCCATCAGAGAGACGCAAATTAAAATCACAATGAGATACCATTTTACTCCTACTAGGATGGCTAAGAAAAAAACAAAGAAAATCACAAATGTTGGCGATGATGTGGGGAAATTGGAACCCTTATCCACTATGGGTGGGGAATTCAAAATGGTACAGCCTTTGTGGAAAACAGTGTGGCAGTTCCTCAAAAAACTAAAAATAGAACTACCATATGACCCAGCAATCCTACTCATAGGTATATAACCACTGTTATGGATTGACGACCTTTTGACTAGCAGTCCAGCACTTAATCATTTGTGCCACCCAGGGATTGTAGTGGTACTTCTACGTGTGTGTCATGAATTGAATTATGTCCCCCAAAAAATGTGTGTAGCAGTTTGGCTGGGCCATGATTCCCAGTATTGTGTGGTTGTCCTCTATTTTGTAATTTTATGTTTAAAAGGATAAGAGAGGGATTATAACATCCTTACTAAGGTCACATCACTGATCCAATGTAAAGGGAGTTTCCCTGGTGTGTGGCCTGCACCACCTTTTATCTTACAAGAGATAAAAGGAAAGGGAAGCAAGCAGAGAGTAGGGGACCTCATACCACCAAGAAAGCAGTGCCAAGAGCAGAGCGCATCCTTTGGACCTGAGGTTCCTGCACCGAGATGCTCCCTGATTAAGGGAAGACTGATGCACCACAAGGACCTTCTTCAATAGCCAACAGAGAAAGAAATACTTCCCCTGGAGCTGAAGCCTTGAATTTGGACTTGTACACCAATGTTCATTGTAGGACTATTCACAATAGCCAAAAGGTGGAAACAACCTAAATACCTGTCAACAGATGAATGGATAAACAAAATGTGGTACATAAATACAATGGAATACTACTCAGCCAGTAGGAGAAATGAAGTCTTAATACATGCTACAATATGGATGGAGCTGGAAGACACTACGCTGAGTGAAATAAGTCAGTCAGAAAAGAACAAACATTATATGACCTCACATATATAAAAAGACAAGAAAAGGCAAATGTATAGAGACCAAGGTTTATTAGTGGTTACCAGGAGTGGAGGAGCCCTCGTGCGTAGTAAGCACAACTGATAGGTTGGCAGTTTGAAAGCATCAGCTGCTCTGCGGGAGAAAGATGTGGCAGTCTGCTTCAGTAAAGATTATAGCCTTGGAAACCTTATGGGGCAGTTCTCCTCCGTTCTCAGTTCTTCCCTAGAGGGTCGCTATGAGTTGGAACCAACTCGAGGGCAATGAAGTTTGGGTATGAGGTGGTGACCAGAGGTGGGAGGGAGAGGGATTAACAGCGATGTAAAAATCACTGCGTATATTCTCAACAACAACAACATTAAATTAAAAAAAAAGTGATGACTTGTTTTAAGTATTTTACCATTTCATTTAAGAGGTATAAAATGAGATTTAGTATAAGCTGGGAAGTGACAAAGTAGAAGTTAAAGAATTAAAATTTCTGGCTGGGATTTAGGGAAGTTTTTGCTCTAACTATGAATCTTTGCTCTCTTTCTTTCTAATTAGAAGCTAATCACCAATTAAGTTTCCTGAGTTTTGCAGCTGTTAGGTTGAGGGGTATGAGCAAGGGCTTAGTTTCTCCATGTTCGAGAGAGAGAAGCCAGTACTCAGTTCTCGTGCGCTGTATTTGATCAGAGCCTGAGGACCTAGAGAGTCTAGGGGCAAAAATTAAAGATCTGTGCTAATGGAGGATGATTGACCAGGAAGACCTATCCCTGAGAAGATGAGCTAGTTCTTTCTTACACTTTATGAGTCTGTGTCTGAGCCACCACTCTTACAGTTACAACAAGAAAAATGCTGAACATCCTGACAGAGACTGGAGAAACCCCGAAAGTACGGCCCCCGGACACCCTTTAAGCTCAATGGTGAAGTCACTCACGAGGTTCACCATTCAGCCGAGGCTTGGACAGCCCCATGAAACAAAACAGGACTAATGAGGCACAGCAGTCCAGGGACAAGGACTAGAAGGCAGAAGGGGACAGGTAAGTTTGTGATAGGGAACCCAAGGTTGCGTAAGGACAGTGTTGACATGTAGTGGGCTTCTTAACCATTGTCATACGGCAATATGTGTACTAACTGTTTACATGAGAAACTATTTTGTTCTGTAAACCTTCATCTAAAGTGAGAATAGCAGCACAACTGGAAGAACGTAATCGATGTAACTGAATTGTACATGCAGAAATTTTTGAAATGGTGTATCTTTGGCTATGTATATTTTCACCAAAAGAAAGAAAAGATCCTCCAAGGCCAAGAAGGAAGCGTGTTGACATGTCGTGGGGTTGTTAACCAATGTCATAAAACAATATGTGTACCGACTGTTTAATGAGAAAATATTTGTTCTGTAAACCTTCACCTAAAGTACAATAAAAAAAGAAAAAGAAAAGAAAAGAAAAAAAATGCAGAACAAACTAAAAATCAGTGACTTCTTGGACCCATGGGAGAATTATTGTCACAGGCAAACCACCACACCAGAATCAGGAGAGACAGTTATATACAGAAAATCACAGCCAAGATCATCTTACTGGAGCAATAAACTAGTGGGAACACTTAAACAGTAACTTTGACGAATTGCTGGAGGCAGAATATAGACTAGTGTGAGAGTAAGAAACTCCTGGAAGCTGTAGTCTTTGGGGCCCCCCACACTTTTGTGAGTTTTAATTCCAGGAATCCCACTAGGTTCTCAAGGTGAAGCGCCAAGAAAATTCCTCATATTTCTCAATCTCCACAATAAAGGTCAATACTCTAAAGGAAACAACTTAACCACAGCCATATCCTGTTGTCTACAAGAAACTCACACTAAATATAAAGGCATAGATTAAAAGTAAAGGGATGAACATTTACCCAAAAGCAAAGATTAGAAGGCAAAGAGGGGAAGGGAAGTTAGATCAATGGAAACAAAACAAACAGAACAGAAATAAAGAGAATGCTGACACATTGTAAAAATTGTAACCAAAAATTGTTAAAGGGGGACCTAATCGGCTGTGTAAACTTTCACCTAAAATAAAATAGAATAATATTTAAGAAAAAAAAAAAAGTAAAGGAATGTCAAGACACTCCAGCCTTACACAGATCAAAAGAAAGCTGGAATAACTATATTCATTTCAGATAAAGTAGCTTTCAAAACAGAGAGTCCTTGGGTGGTGCAAACAGTTAAGCGCTTGGCTACTAGCCAAAAGGTTGGCAGTTGAGACCCAACCAGAGGCGCCCTGGAAGACAGACAATCTTCTTCCTAAAAGTCATAGCCTTACAAACATTATGGAGCAGTTGTACTCGGCACACAGCGGGTCACCATGAGTTGGAATCAACTCCACAGCAACTAACAACAACAAGCCTTCAAAACAAGCAAAATTAGCAAGGATAAAGAAGGGAATTAGATAGTGATAAAGGGGTCAATTCCCCCAAAGACAACACAATCCTTAACTCGTATGTATCTAACAACAGAAATACATGGAAAATGCCAGCAAAACATGTGCAGCCCATCGTTTCTACTATAACCCACTGGATTCTTGTTTGAAGCTTTTATTCATAATGGAACCACTATAAAGGACTGAGATGCCCAGCAAAAGTTTTTTGACACGCAGAGAAGCCATTGTTAACCAAAAAAAAACCTAGTACTATTTGCCAATTATGCCAGTCGGTTTAACACCAGCCTCTACTGGGTTAGTTGATCTGGCTGTCTTCAATAATTTATAAGTAGTAAACTACTATACCTTACTCAGCCTTGGCGAAGGTAATAGATATCTAGGAATCAGAGATGCGGAATAAGAAGAATTCAAGGATGCTTTCAAATGGTACAAATTTGAAGTTAAACAGTATGATACTGTCTTGTTTACTGATTTTCCTTTGACCTCAGCAGATGGATAAACAGGTATATTGCTTAGATCAAAGATACCTGGTTGGACACAAACTTGGAAGCTGGGTTGGCCTTCCTCTTCTATCCTCAGAGATCACTTCATGACAAAACAGCAACTCGCATTCCAAGGGGGAATTGCAGACCTTGACTGGCTTGTTGGGAACTTATCCAAGTTGACGGGGTTTCACGAGGAATTAATAACTCTCTCTCTCTCCTTTCATATTTAAGATATGAACAAGCCACTCTAAATTTTGTTAGACTTTCCCAAGCAATGACTCACAATGCAAACTCATTTTGATGTTAGATTTGTCATTCACAACCTCACAAAGATTTTCCATAAAGTCTCACCAATTTCTTTTCCCTCAAATGAAAAATGTAGATTTTGTGATTGATTTATTCATGTGTGAAGATTGTTCGCCCCACCCACCACACGTTAATGGCTTTCAGTTTTTAAAGGAGGCATTCATGTCTGCTTTAGGAAATGCTATCACTACACTGAATGACGTGTGGATAAGGGATGAATAGGTTAAAGAAAACATTCCTGCTGGCACACAGTCTGGCACTGCATGGCAAGTTTTAATTATTTTATTTTTTCAAGTAGTTTTAGTACAGCACCACTTTCGTAATAGAGTTACTATTAAATTTTAAAATGTCATTTCTTCCCCCAAAATTAAAAAACAAGTTAAAGATGTTAGTATTATTTAAAATAATTACGTTCATTCATTCCTTTAATAAATATTTATTGAGAACCAACTATGTGCCCGTGCTCTTCTAGTTGTGGTGATAAAGCAGTGAAAAAAACAAAGTCCCCACTTATATTCTAGCGGGAGAAGACAGACAATAAGTAAACACGTTATATGTCAGGTGGTAATGAGTATATAACAAAAATCAAGGTAAGCAAAGAGAGAGTGCTGGGACAGATTTCGGGAAGGGGAGCTATTTTAGATGAGGTAGTGAGGGAAGACTCCAATGACTAGATGGCATTTGAGCAGAGATCTAAAGGAGGTGAGGGAGCAGGCCACGTGGATAGAGAGAAAGAACTTAATGGGTCAGAGAGACAGTAAGGGACAATATTTACAGTGTTGGAACCCTGGTGGCATAGTGGTTAAGAGCTTGGGTGCTAACCAAAAAAAGGTGGGCAGTTTGAATCCACCAACCACTCCCTGGAAACCCTATGGGGCAGTTCTACTCTGTCCTATAGGGTCACTATGAGTCGGAATCAGCTCGATGGCGATGGGTTTGGTTTGGATTTTTGGTGATAGGAAATGGTAAGGAGGCCTGGTCAAGCGGTGGTTAAGCGCTTGGCTGCTAACCCAAAGGTCAGTGGTTCTAACATGCCCAGTGGCTCTGTGGGAGAAAGGACCTGGTAATCTGTTTCTGTAAAGATTTAAAGCCTAGGAAACCCTATGGGGGCAGTTCTATAGGGATGCCATAAGTCAGAATCAACTCAACAGCACACAGTAACAACATAGGCAATGGTGAAGGTCCCTGGGTGGCACAAATGGTTTACACTCAACAGTTCTACTCGGTTAACACATGGGGTCATCATGAGTCAGAACTGACTCAACAGCAACAGTTTTTTGTTGTTTTTTTTTTTAATAGACAAGGCATTAGAAATTTTGAGTGATTTCTGACTTGGATTTTACCAGGATTACCTGGCTGTGGGAGGAGCCTTGACTATAGAGAGACCTATAGAAATGGAGAAACTAGTCAGCACATGCTAGAAACAAAAACCTTCCCAGTGGAATATAGTAAGTATTTTGAGGCAATTAATAAGAAACTATTATTTATGTAACAAACTTGAATTTACAGATGTTGTTGGACATAAACATTCTGTGCAATGAGTTAGTGATTCACAGAGAAAGAAAAGTCATGAAGCTGGGTAGGCCCACTGGATTGCTCTAAATTGGAAAGAAAATGAATTATTATTTCCAATTTTTCTTAAAATGCAATTATGTCAAAAGGGCAGGTGAGTAACAAAAGCTGCAAATCAAATCAAGTCATTATTAGGAAGGCCGCACTTATTCATCCTCTCATCTTACAATACACTAACAGCTGCTAGCTCCAGTAGGATGACCTCCTTATCATTTCCCAGATTAAAAAAAAAAAAAAAGTCATTCCAATGGCTGTGGCTTGACTTAACGTTACTTCCTCTTGCTGGAATGTCTTTCTAATTCTGTTTGTCTAATTAATGCCCACAGCTTCATTCAAATCCCTCTGTAAGACTCATTTTTATCAGTACACTTTCTGTGATTAATGTCACCCCATGCTGAGCATACCCCCTACTTTGCAAGCATAAGTACTAAGGAAAACACAATTTATACAGCATTATACATGAGGTAAGAGGCAGCAGAGTCAAGTGAAAAAACCACAGGCTGCACAATCAGAAATCAGAATCTTAATCTACCTCAACTGTGGGATCTTGTACAAGGTATCTAGCCCCTCTAACTTCACTTTCCTTGTTTATAACAATGGGGATAATAAAGCCTACTCCAGGTTGTTGTTGTGAAAATCAATTAGATGGTAATAACCACTATCATGCATTAGGTACTTAGAATCTGGCTCCAGAAACCACACTCTTAATCACTACCCAATACTGCCTCTGTGATAACATTTGTAAAACACCTACTCCAATGTATGACCTACAGTAAATACTAACATGCATAATAGTTTTCTTTTCATCTTTCCTTATGTTCCCTGATTGTTGTGCTACTTATCATTTCCTTCCAAGTAAATGGACAATTTGTGGGAGGCAGGAACTGTATTTTCTCTGTTTCTCCATTGGGACTGATGAAAGGCTGTATACAACATAGGCAATGGATAAGTACCTACTTCATAATAAATAAAACAGCTTTTTTTTTTTAACCCACCATTGAGTGGTATATTTAATAAATTGACATGCTTTTCAATGAGGTAAACACTGACAATAACAATGCTACAAAATACTCAACTTCAGTTGTGAAAAACCTTGATAATTGCCTATAATTCTTTAAATTCTAATTCCAAAATTGATCAGGTGACTTAGCGAATAAAAGCTGGCATTCACAATTTAAAAAAAAAAAAACTGTCTTCTGAAGAAATAGCCAAATGAATCCATCTGTCATGAATTGAATTGTCACCCAAAAATATCTGTCAAATTGGCTAGGTCATGATTCCCAGTATTATGTGATTGTCCACCATTTTGTCATCTGATGTGATTTTCCTATGTGTTGTAAATCCTGCCTCTATGACGTTAATGAGGTGGGATTAGCAGCAGTTATGTTAATGAGGCAGGACTAATCTATAAGATTAGATTTTGTCTAAAGCCAATCTCTTTCAAGATATAAAAGACAGAAGGGAGCAGAGAGACAGGGGGACCTCATACTACCAAGAAACAAGAGCCAGAAGAATAGCACATCCTTTGGACCTGGGATCCCTGCGCTGAGAAGATCCTAGACCAGGGGAAGACTGATGACAAGGACCTTCCCCAAAGCCAACAGAGACAGAGAGGCTTCCGCTGGAGCTGGCACCCTGAATTCTGACTTCTAGCCTCCTAAACTGTGAGAAAATAAATTTCTCTTTGTTAAAGCCATCCACTTGTGGTATTTCTGTTATAGCGGCACTAGATGATTAAGACACCATTATATAGATGTCTTGAACCTCAACTAATACTTCGATTCTTCCCAGAAACCTTATAATTTTCTCTTAATATTTCCACCAATATACACATCTTGTATTTTCACCACCCATGATGTCTCCCTTTATTTTTAGCAAAATACATTGCCTCCATATGACAAGGAAATCCAAGTGGGTAAAGTAATAACATCTCACTTCCAGTCCCCTTAAAAAAAGATCCTTCCCTCATTGGAAAATGACTTTCTCCCTCCCTCCACCCAGTTAAGACTAATGCCCCCTTCCCCTGTGCCATCATCCCTGCTTTCACCACCACCTCAGGGATGTTGTCTCATCTGTCACTTCCTTATTTACCTGGGTCCCAACCTTCTTCTTTCTGTTTGCTCCTTCGACTGAGTCTACAAACATTTAAATTACTGTTCTCATATCAAAAGCAAATACAAAAACTTTACCTTGGCCCAAACCACCTTTTTTTTTTTTACTATTCTCTCTCTCCCTCTCAGTCTATCTCTCTCAGCCAAATTACCAGAAATAGAATCTATATGTGCTGTCTCCATTTTCTCTATTCAAAAATTGCTGAAGCTGAGCCTGCTAAGGTTCTTGCTGCAAGCTGGTTTTGTCCTCCCATCCTCCTTTACACTTATATAGCATTTAACATTAACCATTCTTCCTTAACATTCTCTGCTTCTGTGATTTTTCTCTGCTGCTTTCTCTTAGTTTCCTTTGCAGGCTTTCTTCCTCTCCCAATCCTTACAGTTTTGCCCCATACCCACTTTTTCCACATATTCCCTTCTGGTGATCTCATTTCTTCCATGGTATCAACTTCCATCTATACTGTCTGTCCCATACAGCTTCCTAGGCTGTAATCTTTAAGACTGGCAAATTCCTATCACTAACTCTGATCACTGCTGAGTTCCAAATCACAAATCCATCTGCCTGTAGACACATCAGGTAACCAGACACCTCCAACTCACTGTATTCAAAAGTGACTTTATTTCCTTCCGGCTCCAAATCTGCTCCATTTCCTCTATTACCAATCCTAATAGTAGATACAATATTCACCTATTTACCCAAGCCAGAAACCTGCAAGCTGCCTTTGACTTACCTCATCATGGTCATATATTTCTCATAGCTGTGCCCCTTCCAAAATTAACATAAGAATGTCAGACAGTTTATGCTTCATCAAGACAGCCTACAACAAAGCCTCCTTAGGCAACCATGAGCTGACCCACTCTGAAGGAACTCTGCAGGAAACTCAACAAACTCCCTTCAAATAGGAAGCTTTACCTCATGAACTTCCCTCTACCTGCCTTATCTTGTCCTCAAACTCCATGCCCTTGAGAATGATTGCCTATACTTCTTATTCATAGCGTTTCCTTAATGGCAGTTGTCACAATTGTAATTATTTCTGCAATGATTTGTTTAATATCTGTCCTCTCTATTTCACTGAAGGTCTCATACAGGGAACATATGTAACTTGTTGATGTTCAGTGAATTCTCAGTAAGTATTTTTAAATGAATGTAGAAGCTTCTATCAACCATCTATGCTTAATTTTAACCCATCCAAAATTTTTTATTTGTCTGTGTTTTTCTGTTATATAATTTCCATTTGTTCTTTTATATGACTTTTATATATTTGCTATATTTTCTTTATTTGTTTCAAGAGAATTTGTAATTGATTATTTAAGCATTTTTATGATGGCTACTTTAAAATCATTGTCAGATAACCCCAACACCTGATTCATCTTAGTTTTCGCATCAGTTAATTCTTTTTTCTCATTCAAATTGTGATTTTGTTGGTTCTTGGTATGACACTTGACTTTTTATTTTATCCTGGATATCTGGTCTACTATGTTAGCAGGCTGAGTGCAAATTAAATCTTTTATTTTAACAGGCAGTCACCCTGTTAGTGTTTAGCATGTGGGCCTATATTTTGGGCTGTGGTTCTAATGATAATTTAATTTTCAGAGCCTTTGAGGTATTATTTTGGTCTGGTTGGTTTATCTAGAGCCCTGGTGACACAGTGGTTAAGAGCTTGGCTGAGAACCAAAAGGTCGGCAGTTTGAATCCACCAGCTGCTCCTTGGAAACCTTACGGGGAAGTTCTACTTTGCCCTATAGAGTCACTATGAGTCAGGGCTCTCATCACTCCCTATTGCTGCTGCCCAAGGAGGCAAAAGGAGTTTCTCTAAGCAGGGCAGCTGTATGCCTTTCAGTGGGGAAGGAATATGATTGGACCCTCCCTGCCAGTGGCCCCCAGTTGCCCTCATATCTCTGAGTGGAGAAGGAAAGTCTCTAGCCTGCACAGACAGTCTCCCAGACCAGGCTGCTAGCTATGGTGAATCTCTCTTACAGGCTCCACCCCTCTACCTTTCACCCTACCTTAGTACCTCTCTATGAAAAGGGGGGTCTCAGACCCATGAGGAAAAAGTATCTCCCATGGCCACTTATTTCTGGTTCCTTTAGCTCCCAATTGATCCCTTTGGCTGTGATTTCGGGCTTTCCTGGTGGTGTCAGAAGGATTCCCATTCAATCTGGGAGTGGGGAGAGAATTAGCCTACCTGTGTTGCCTTCAGTTGCCAGTTGGTGGTCAGGAAATGCTGAATCTGCATAGCCAGTATCTGTTGGGTGGAGAACACAAGGCATCTTGGTGCTGTACTGTTCCTCCAGTCCTGGGACCCCAAACCAGTTCACCTTCTTTCTAACACCTTTCAGAGTTCTCCTTGGTTTGTCTCTTGCATTTCCAGGGTTTCCAGGATTCATAGTAGTGCTTAGCTGGAATTAGCAGGGAAGAACAGGAAAAAACAGGTCTATGCCGTCTTGTCTGGACTAGAAGTTCCACAGTTGCTTTAATTAACTATTCAACTATTTTCTTATCCTTGAGATATCAAATATCACTGAGTAATCTGATTCTGTAAACTATATAATGTATATCTCCACTCACTGGGGATGGTATTCTATTTCACTCAGCCTCTGTTCTTGACCATAGCTGTCAATCATGCTTCCCAAGATATGGTTGAAATTCGTTGTTCTAAACTAATCAGGGGCCGATATCAGTAACTTGGTTATTGCAACCTTTGAAGCTGACTTTGCATCAACATTAACTGAATTGTACAGACTCCATGGTCACGGTCACGTTCTAGTCTTCAGCCTGAATGGGAGTTTGTAATTATTTCTTTAACACAATTTACTGAATACCTAGCACTTTCCTAGATAATAATAAAGCAGTAAACAAAATAAAGACCCATCTCTCATTGAGTTTACATTCTAGCAAGGGAGAGGCAAATAGTAAGCAGGTAAACATATCAAATATTAGTTACTGAAAAGAATAATGAGGGGACAGAATATGACTGGAGAATATGCTAATTCATATTTAATATGGTCAGGAAAAGTCTTTCTGAAAAGATGACATCTGTGAGCCTAGCAGTTATGTAAGAGAAGATTATTCCAGGGGAATAAATTCAAAGTCATGGGCGCAGAAGGTGCAAGGAGGCAGTGTGGCTATAACAGCGTACTTTAGGAAGAGACCGGTAGGAAGTGAGTTTGGAGAATAAGGGGTGCCCAACTAGGTAAAGAAGCCCTGGTGGCACAATGTTTAAGAGCTACAACTGCTAATCTAAAGGTCAGCAGTTTGGCCGCTCCTTGGAAACCCTATGGGGCAGCTGTACTCTGTCCTATAAGGTTGCTATGAGTTGGAATCAACTCGACGGAAATGGTTTTTTTTTTTTTTTCTTTTTAACTAGGTAAAAATTTATTCACTATCTTCTAATAATATACTGTCTGTTTCTAGACATTTGGATATTCAGTGCTTCCAGTGGCCCTCAGACTTTTCTATGGATCAGATAACATCCTGCAGATTTTGCATCAGCATATTTGAAATGGAGCCAGCCATCCGTATTTTTTTACACAAATATGTAATGTACAGACTAGTTTGATAATCATTGCCTTAGACCTGAGTTTTCCAATACTATAGCCACTAGCCACTAGCAACTGAGGAACTGAATTTTAAATTTTATTTAATTCTACTTAATCTAAAGTTTTAAAACTGCTACTCAATTCAATTGTTGGAAAAACTTATAAATATATTTGGAGCAGCTTGGATATGTAAATCTACTTCTTCAACTGTAAATTTTATGGAATTGTAATAGAGATCATATATTTCAATGAAAATTTAGCATCCAAATTGAGATGTGCTGTAAACATAAAACATACACCAGACTTTGAAGATGTAGTATAAAAAAGGATGAAAAAATGTTATTAATATTTTACATTGATTACATCCTGAAATGATAATATCTTAGAAATACTGGATCAAATAAATTATATTATTAAAAAATTAATTTTATCTTTTTATTTTTACTTAAGTCACTACTAAAAATTTTAAAATGACATATGTGGCTAATGTATTTCAACTGGGCAACACAGCCTTAGATTAACACTTTACCAATATTTTCCTCTTTCCACTGATTTTCATGAAACGAATCCATTGAGGGCCAGGGGGGCGCAAGGAAAACCAGAATTAATAAAAGTTCTCGTCAGATAATTTAGTGATATTACAAATGTAGTATCAATTTATAATGAAGCATTTTAAGAAATAATCCTACTGAAAACTAACCAATTCCTAGAGCACTGAATGGTCTAAATTTCTCAGTATTTTCTTTAATATTTGGTATTTAGCACATAGACCCACTACTTTATTATTGTTTTAAACTGATACAGGGATGTGAATGATTTCAAGGGCCATGTGTCTGTTACAACCTTTCCTCAAAGTTCTACTGTGATTAGAAGTTGTTTCTGGTTGCCTGGTTCCAAGTGTGGGTGGACATTTTGGTCTACCTAATTTTTCCTGACATGATACAATCTTGCTCTTGGGTTACTTGTACCAGAAAGTACATTGCCTGAAATTGTGGTTGGTCTTGTAAACTTCATTTTTCAATTTAGATTGTCAGCTTTAAGAAAATGTTGGCCATCTCTTCAATTTCTCCATATGCCCCCAAATCATCAGTACACACAGTACTTTGCATATTATAGGTTCAAATATACAATATTAAGTATAAACAAGTCAACCAAACAAATGATGTAATTACTAATTTCATTGATACGCTTTATTTCTTTTAATCCTGGCTTCCTCATTTACTGGAAGTTAGCAGAAAAAAAAGTTAACAAATGAACTCCAGGATTTGTCCATAGGCGATTATCTAAATTAACATTGTCTTGAACAATCAAAAAATTGCTATGATTAAGTTTTTTTCTGTAGCATCTTCAGTCTTTCAAAAAAAAAAACTTTATGTGACTATTGTGGTTTGTTTCAACTATCCAATTTGTATATAGCACAATAAAAATTGGTTGCATTGTGACAAGACAGATCCTATGTGAAGACAGAACACCATATTACTGATTATCCCAATATACCTTTATTCTTAACTTGTAGGTATTCAATTCTGTTTTCTGATGAATAGTTAACGTGTCTTAAACAATTGTTATTAACCCTTTTGGTGTCAGAAACCCCTTGTTAATGTGATGTAAAAACTGTAGAATTTTTCATCCAAGGGGAAAAAAAAACTGCACAAATGCATATGAATATAACATTAGAATTGTATAATTTTGGTAGGTTCAGACACACTGTGAAGCCTATTCATGAACTCTCTAAGGATCAATGAACCCTAGGTTAAGAACCCTTATCTTAAAGGTAGGGCAAGTTAACTAGTTTTCCAACCATTAAAGAAAAAAAAAATTTCTAGTTAAAATTTAATGTCTAGGTCAGACAATGGACTGGACAACTATTTAAAGCACCTAAAAAGAATAGACTTCTGTAATTTTCCCACCACATATATCCCTGCTGGATTCATTAGAAATGCCCATTTCCTTGTATAATAATTGTGTTTTATATGTGATAATATCAAGGTGACAACTAAAAGTATTATAAATACATACAAAAAGCATAGCTGCTTCCGAGATAGACACAGGCAAACACAGTTGTATATACATACACTTGCACACACCTTAATTCACAACTACATCTATAGATATTTCCACATAATCTTTCACCATTCGTAGCCTTCAAAAATCTTTAAATGGCAAATAAATAAAATGGTAAAGTGGGAATAAAATAATGTTTAGCATGGGTATGGGTTATTTCCCATGTAGCAATATTTTTAGTCCAAATAAATTAGAGCTACATTCCCAAAGCAGAACTCAGTATAAATTGTATCACATTTATCTAAAACAGTTCTTCAATTCAGACTTAGAAAGCCTAAATTTGAACTAATAGAAAAATTAATTAAACCAATATCTAAGCTCCAAGAAAGTTATATAGATATGCATACACACGTTTTATATATATTATATATACTTTACTTTGTCATGTATATGTCCTATATACATATATATGTATATATGTAATAAAATATTAAAATTAATGTTGGCTACAAGAAAACAAAAATAACCTTCTGAAGATTTTTAAATAAAGTAAATAATGATTGCTTGTATTAAAGTACCCAATATTGCAAGTAAATGGGAAACTGCAGGCTCAAATTCCCAGATCAACCAGATTCTGAGATCATAATCAGAAATACCATTTTATGGACTTGAGCCTAAACATCAGTATCTAATGGATTAGACCGGCCATTTTAAAAAGTGATACCCCTAGAAATGGATGCTAAGGAAAAAATGAAATAAGGAATAATAGGTATTTAAACAGAGATTTTCATTATACCATTGTCAGTAATGTTAAGAAGTTTGAAATGATCTAAATATCTGTCAACAGGATATGGTAAATTATGGTATCTTCATATGGTAGAATAATATGCACCAATTAAAAAATGATTACAAAAGAATATTCATGGTCATAGGAAAACATACTATTTGCAGTATAATTAAAAATTAGTGTATAAATTGTACGTTCAACAAGTGTAAACAATATGTAAGAAAATATTCTCAGTTATTATCATTGTGCTTCAGTTTTTTTTTTCTTTGGTTAGTGTTTTCCTGTATCAAAATTATGTTTTCATTTTAATAGAAATAAGTCAATAGACAGTATTTTAAAAGATGTAATTGCATACTTAGAGATTATAATTCTTTTCTAACGAGAATATTTCTTAAATATAATTAGTTTGTCTCTTATTTAGCATCAAAATATCTAAAATTTAGTATTAAGATAAACCAGGACATAATAAAATCCAACTTGTCCAGAAAAATGTTTTTGTAATAAAAAGATAGATTTTATAAAGCCAGGAAAAAAAGCGAACAAGAGATGACTATTTTATCAGGGTTTCTTCAGGGCTGTGCAAAAGCCAGTGTCTAAGAGGCTGGGTGTTCCAGGCACCGGGAAGGCATACGATGTTGGAGGAAGGTCATCGGCCTCCACATCTGCCTGTCCAGATTAAACGTCCTTTTGCTCACAGAGCATACTTCTGATTAATCATTTGATTGCTCTAATATCTTGATGGGAGAAAGCATGGGCCTGCGAGATAAGAGAACAATGATGGTCCCTGAGAAAGTGTAGCTCTCCCATAGCACCCACACACACCTCAGTTATAAATTAAAAAGTTGGCATTCGTTTATAAATCATTTTCTTGTGAGATTTTTTCTTTTATTTTATTATGATTATTTTTGGTACTGTGAAACCATTCTGCGTACTCTGATTATCTATAAGTGAGTAGAAAGTGAAATGAGTTCCTGAATGAAAAAATTAACCACCTGGGGTGTCATTACCAAGTTATATATGTGCCAATAGTTTAACCTGGAAAGCCTCTCTTTATGATCCGCAAGACCTCCAGGCATTTCTACTAAAATAATGGTTGTAGCTCAGTTTTAAAACCCTTGGTATTTTTTCTAAGTCCTAAATTATCCTGCGTGCCACTTGGTTTGACTGATGATAAGAACTGGGAGAACTGTGAGTGTAAACATTATATAGGCCTAGCTAGAATACTCTTTTTTTTTTTTTTAATAAATTCATGATTAGATAAAAATGTGTACGGTGTATTTCTCAAGGTTCCATGTATGAGTTGCTTGGATGTGATACGTACGGGAGAGCAGGTATCCGCCAGTGATGTGGCAGGACTCTCCTGTGGCATATCCTTATGAACCTCCTATCCCTGCTGAAAAGACAACCAAGACTAATTTAAAGCTTAAGCTGAGATAGTATAAATGTTTGGCTTACATTTATAATTCATCACATACCTGTTGCTGTTGAGTCGATTCTTACTCACAGTGGTGCCATGTGTAGCAGAGTAGAACTATGCTCCATAGGGTTTCAAGGTGGTGATATTTCAGAAACACATTATCAGGGCTTCCTTCCAAGGCACCTCTGAGTAGGTTTGAACTCCCAACTTTTTGGTTAATAGTCGAGTGTTTAACCATTTGAGTCAAATGTATATAGTTTAAAGATATCTTAGAGAAATGTCTGATTGATAGGATAGTTATTTCTTACTAATTAAAGAGCCTCATCCACTTCTGATGTATTGGCCTTGGAGAAGGAAGACTAGTAAGAAGGTAGCCATATTCTGATAGACTGCAGCTAGCGGGAGGAAGATAGTACTTAGCTAGGAATGAATGACCTGCAGTCATGGGTAAGGTTTTCATAATTCCTATCATACTTGATCAGTTAGTACTAAAACTAAACTCAGCCCTCATATTTTCCCACTAAAATCAAACCATGCAAATGGAAACCATGAAAATGGAAACAGCAGAAGCTGAGCATTGATACAAGGGGAGTCATCAACATCTCATTTGTTGTGAGCTTCACCTATCTTGAAGGAAAATGTTGTATCAGGACTGGGTTTGCCTGTATATATCAATAAAACAAAAAAGAAATACAACACCAAAATAAGAGTAGCATAAACAAGATACCTCAGAAGTAGGGGTGGGGAGTGAAGTTCTTTAATTAGTTAGAGAAGATTCTTTTAGTTGAAATGTCTGGGATGTTGCAGATCATACATGGTAAAGTGGCCAAGAGGCTGGTTTTCCAGGTTAAACTAATTGCCACATATAACTAAGTAATGGCACCCCAGGTGTTTAAGTTGTCTGGTTCAGGAACTCATTTTATTTTCTATTCACTTCTGGATAATCAGAATACACAGAATAGTTTCACAGTATATAAAACAAAACTTACAAAAATTGTTTATAAATGAATCTCAACTTTTAAATTATAACTGGGGCGTGTGGGGGCACTACACTTTCCCGGGGATCATCATCATTCTCTTATCTCACAGGCCCACGCTTTCTTCCATCAAGATACTAGAGCAATCAAATGATTGCAGGACATTTAATCTGGACTGGCTTATATGGGGGCCAATGACCTTCCTCTGACATCATATGCCTTCCTGCTGCCTGAAACAGCCAGCCTATTAGACACTATCTTTCTTTACACAGCCCTGGAGAAATACTGATGAATTGGTCATCTCTGGCCAAAGGGAAAGGCTGGACAGGAAAATTCTCTCTGAGAAAGTAAAAACACCTGACACCAGAGAGGGGTGTAGATGTTAAGGTAGCCAGGTGAGAAGGAAGAAGAAAAATCCCAGGCATGAGAGAAAATATTCAAAGGCCTTGAGACAGGAAAAAATTGGCAACCTTGAGTAACAGAAAGGCAAATATGCTAGAGCAGAGTGAGTTTAAGGAAGAAAGGAGGGATCAGTAGCAAATTTAGAACAGTTTTTAGCCTGCACTAAGGATCCCTCTTAAGAGCAAGGAGAAACCACAGAAGTGACAAGATCAGATACGTGCTTTAAATAGACCTCTCTAGCAACTTACATGGAAAATGGTTTGTTGTTGCTGCTGTGTGTCATCCAGTCAACTCTGACTCATAGTGACCCCATGTGACAGACTAGAACTACCCCACAGGGTTTTCTTGGCTGTAATCTTTACAGGAGCAGATTGCCAGGTCTTTTCTCCTGTGGAGTGGCTGGTGAGTTTGAACCAAGGCTTCAAACCAGTTTGTTCTGGCTGGATTTCTAACAAGTTCTCTGCTGAGAATTTGCATTTCTAACAACTTCTCAGGAAATTATACGGGAGAATCACCTGGGGATCTTATTAAAATGCAGATTCTGATTCTATATATCTGGGGTGGAAACGCAAATTCTCAGCAGTGGTTCAAACCAGAATGAACTGGTTCAAAGCCCTGGTTTGAACTGCTGACCTTTCAGTTAGCAGCTGAGCGCTTAGCTGCTGTGCCACCAGGAAATGAAAAATGGTTTAGAGTTGAGCAAGTTGTATCAACTGACAAAGCAATTTCTTATAATTTAATTTTTTAAATAGAGAAGATCTGTATTGAAAATGAAATATATATGTAGGTTAATTTGTTCATTCATTTAGTATTTATTATTTCAGAGAATCCACTATGTGTTAGTTATTCCAGACACCAGAAATAGAATAATGAACAAGACCAGTCTATCCAAATACTTACCAACCCTTGTGTACTTCACATTCTAGTAGGGGAAGACAAACAATTAAAAAAGTAGCAGATGATAGATGGTAGGTAGATAGATACAGAGACTGTTGCAAGCAAGGTACTCAGGGCACAAAATTTAATGAGGCATTCGCTCTCAGGCTAATGCAAGTGTAGGGTCAGCATCTGAGAGTGGGTGCCTCCTTAAATTTTGCACTCTGGGCACCTTGCTCAAGAAAGTCCTCAGTAAGGAGGTGAGATTTGAAGTCAGTGAGTCAATTTAAGTGAGTGAATCAAGGGAGGAAGCCAAGAGACTGGCCCCTCAGTCTACTCACAGGAAGAGCGTCCCAGGGGAGAGAAAGCAAGAAGCGTAAAGGCATATGTTAAAGGCAAACAGCCCCTATATTTAATATCTGGAAAGAATTAACAAATACATGAACAAGGGTTTGATTGAGGAAGGTAATTAAGATCATATGTTAATTATAGATTTCAGACATGAAAATACTAAGCCTCAGTTTCAGTACTAATTGAATACATGACAAACCATTTAACCTACAAATGTCTTTACAGACCTTTCATGTTTTATCCATCCTTGGTTGTATAATTAAGTGTAAGATTAGTAACATTAACTCACATTTTTTGAGATCTAACTTTATGTAAGGCTCTGCTGTAGTTATTTTATGTGCACTGACTGGTTTATTTTCACAACATTCAATTACAGTATTCTTTTCCCTGGATACAGCTGGGAAAACTGAGGCAAAGGAAAGCTAAGTAATTAGACCAAAGTTCCAGAACTAAAACGTGGCAGAGGTCATCACTGAATCCAGACAACTGAGCTCTAAAATCCATACTCTTGACCACTATCCAGAATTGTCTATGTGAAAGTCAACCACATTTAAGTAAAACACCACCATTCCTTTTACAATATTGTTTGCTATCTATCCGTTGTTCAAGAAACCTAGAAGTCTTCTTAAGCACCACTAAATCTATTCCCCAAATCTTGTGTATCCATGTCTTCCTTTTCCCTCTTCACTTGTCACAGTTCTCATCATCCCTTGCCTGAAAAATTTCAATAGTCCTTTATTATTCTCTTGCTTCTATGTTCATTTCCTCCAGCCCATCCTCCACCTTGCCACCATCTTTTATCATACAAACTGAACATGCCCCTCTCATTCTTAGAATTCTTAATGGCCTTTCCACTGATTACAGGATAGAACCTAAATTCCTACACATGGCAACAAGGCTTTTCATGATCTAGTCCCTGTTATACTTATGCAGAATCCCTCTCATCACCCTACCACTATCAGTGCACCCATACACACACACACACACACACACCCCTAACTTCTAGACCAACATCTCTATAGTTTTAAGAAAACACAATGCTTTTTTCTATTTCCAGGTTGTTGCCAATTGTCTTCTCTCCATTGAATGTCATCTGCCCGCCCTACTTTTTTGCCTAGCACCCTCATATTCATTCTTCAACTTAAAAGTCTTCCTCTATTGACTCCTTTGACCCTTCAGGAAGACTTGGGTACAGTCTCCCTTATTTATCCTTTAATTTAGTACATAACTCAATTAATGTAGCTGTCATATATTACTTACAATTGTTTTCATGTCTGCTAACCTGCTAAATCCTTTAGTTCAGTGTAGGAATGGTGTGACAGAGGCATCCAACCTCCTCTAAATTCACAAGGGGACAGGAAAGAGAATCATTAACAGCATCAACAGCCCAAGGCTGAATCCTATGAGATAGAGGTCAGGCATACCTCCTCTCTCCAACCTTTTTACCAGTTCGGACACTAGCCGTCCCTCCCATGGCACTCTATTTCTCTTCTGGGTTTGATAATTCTTTGCAATGGCCACACAGAACTCACAGACCATACTTACAGTTATGGGGAAGTAACAGGTTACAATTCAGGATCAGGGACAACTCAGGATACAATTATTTGTTTAGAACAGGCTCTTCTCAGCCATGCTCACAGGCAGGCCTCTCTCTGGCTGTTGACTTCTCAGCCTCCTAGCCCTTTGGCTCAGCCTCTGCCCTGTTTGGGCAAGTGTTGCAAAGCTCTTTAACTCCACCAGTAAGGGCCTAGGGTCACCCCACTCTGCCAGCAAGCCTCAGACCGAAGGCACTCAGCTTTCTCGATTTGTGAGTCAATGAGCCTAGCTCCGCCAACAAGTGCCCAGAGGCAACCCCTCCACCAGCAAATCTCCTTTCTGAAGGTGCTCAGCTCTCTCACTCCATGAGTCAGCACACCCACTGTAACTGCCTTACTCTGTGGGCCAGGAAGCTTACTGCATCATCTTGCGCCAGTCTCCTGCTTCTGCTGCTACCGCTTCTCTGCCACTACTTCTCGCCATCTCTGGTCTTACAGCTCTCTCTCTGTCTCCTGGGTCTAGCAGGTTCTCAGCACAGGGATCCCGGCCAGGTCCAAAGGACATGCTCTACTCCTGTCTCTTCTTCTTGGTGGTAGTGAGATCCCCCCTTTCCACCTCAGGGATGACTCATTTTAAGCCTAGCAGGATGGCAAAACTGACCAATTCCCTTGTTAGGGTTCCATACACCTTATTTGCATGGTCCCATCCCCACAAAGGTGCCATGAACCTTATTTGCATTAATAGCAAGCTGTTCAATCCCCTTGGTGGGCCACAAGTGCCTTATTTGCATAGTCCCATATAATCATTTGATAGGAATTACAAGACCATGGTGAGAAAGACCATATAAAAATGATCTACCATACCATAGTCAGTGATTCTCAAAGTGAAGTCGTGGAAGAGAAGCATCAGCATTATCTGAAAACTTGCTAGAAATGCAAATTTTCAGGATTCACCTCCAGATTTACTGAATCAGAAACTATGGGGTGGACCCCAGCAACCTGTGTTTTAACTAGCCTTCCAGGTGATTCTGATGCGCCCATTAAAGTTTGAAAACCACTGCTTTAGGCAAGATGTCAGTTAGGAATTATGGTTAAAATATACATAATAGAAACTCAACTAACAATGACTTAACTCAATGGAGGTTAATTTTTGCCACATAGCATGAATTATGGAGGTAAGCAGCCCAAGGTTTGTTATAGCAACTCAAAGAAGTTATTAAGAACTTGAGCTCCATGTAGCTTCCTGATTCACAATTTTTAACATGTAGTATTCATCTCCATGCTTACAAAATGACTGCGTATTAGATGAATTTTTTCCTTTTATCAATGAAACTATAATTTTTCCCAGAATCTGACTTATTAGACCCCACTTATATCACAGAATTATGATTTAATTATACCTGCCTATAATTAAATGTGGAGCCCTGGTGGCACAGCAGTTAAGAGCTCAGGCTGCTAACAAAAAGGTCAGCAGTTTGAATCCACCCGTCGCTCCTTAGAAACCCTATGGGACAGGACAGTTCTACTCTGTCCTATAGGGTCACTATGAGTTGGAATCAACTCGAAAGCAACATTGTTTTTTCGATGTGTAACTGTAAAAAACAGCGTGGGGGTGGCATCTGACCTCCTCTAACTTCACAAGCGGGAAGGAGAATCAAGATCAATAGCCCAAGGCTGATTCCTATGAGGCAGAGGTCAGACATACCTCCTCTCTCCATCCTTACCAATTCTGACACCAACCTTCTTTTCCATGGCACTCTCTACTTTCTGTGCTGGGTTTGATAACTCATTGCAATGGCCACGCAGAACTCAAAGGCAATACTCACGATTATGGGGTTTATTAGAGAAGTAACAAGTTACAATTCAGGCTCAGGAGCACTCAGAATACAGTTCTTCCATCAGGACAGTTTCTTCCCAGTCGTGCCACAGATACGCCTGTCTCTCAGCCTCTTCGTTGCTCACGTAACTGTTTCAAAGCTCTTTTAGCTCTGCCAGTAAGTGCCCAGAGGCATCCCACTCTACCACTAAGCCTCCTCGGCCCAACAGAACTCAGCTTTCTTGCTTCATGAACCGGGAAGCCGACTGCACCATCTCCTGCCGGTCTCTCACGCTGGTGTTTCTCTGCCACCGCTTCTCTAGAACCACTTCTCACCATCCTCCATGTTACAGTTCTCTGTCTCTCCATCTCCTGGTGCCGGGAGCTTCTCAGCACAGGGATCATAGGTCCAAAGGATATGCTCTGCTGTTGGTTCTCCTTCGTTGGTGGTGGTAGGATCCTCTTCCTGCTCTTGAATTGGCTCTCTTTTAAGCCTAGCAGAATGGCAAAACTGACCAATCCCCTTGATGGGCCACAGTTACCTTATCTGCAAAGTCCCACCCAATCACTCGGGTGGGAGTTAGAAGACCATGGCAAGAAAGGCCACACAAAACTGATCCATCACACCGCAATAACCAACTGCTAAGAATTCTGGGAAGCCAAGTTTTTTAGTTGGGTACTTTGTTGACTTTCACAGAAACAGCGTTCTGATAAGAGGGTTAGATTGGCAGTGAGCATGTCTTCCTTGAGCTGGAATATTCCTTTCTGTCATTTGACAAGAAGAAAGCAAAGAAACAGCTCAGTTAAAAATGTGCTCCAAATATTTTTCTCCCTATGATAAATGTAATCATTATTTAGTTTTTAACCCTATTAATTAGGTTAAACTCAATAAAATTTCCAATGTTTGGCCTTTTTTAATTTATAAAAATGGCAATTTTTATAAGGTTCTATCTTCACTTTGGAAAAACATACTTAATTATTAGTGCACTTATATGTTACAAAAAAAAATAGACAATTTTTAGTTGGTTATTTAATCAAGGGAAAAGAAATTGAATACTAAACTGCACACTTCAAATGGCTAAAGTCTATGATTTGAACTCCTTGGTCAATCAGAGTCACAATGTGTAATGCTATATACTATATCCCTGGTATACTGTACTAGGCTAAAAACTGAGATGAATCAATGCAAACCATACTGCTCAGACAACAACTCAAAGCACATGCTGATTTTTGGTCAGTCAGTATATTTCTCTTCACATATGAAACTGTATTTTTAATAGTAAGGGCACCACAATTCAAAAATTGGCTTGTATCACTCAGCATGATTTTGAATAAGTGTATTTCCAAAAGTGTTCTTTGTTGTCATCAGGTTGCCCTGTAGAATGACAATTCTAATTTGCTTGAAAGTTGTAGAAAGAATGATTCATGGGATTATTTTGACACCATATGTGTATACTTAGCCCATTTTACAAAGTAACACCACAGATTTTTAGCAGAGTAAGAGTTTTGCTAAGCATTTTGCAGTGATAATTGATAGTGAATTGGTATTTCTTCATTATCCCTGATTCTGTAAGTGGTCTTTAGTATTAATTATTTGTAAAGTATATTTCCTTTATAGCTCCCCACATAGAGATGGAGAAAATAACACTTTTACAGAAAAATTTGATTGGAAAAAAAAAAAAGTGATGAGAAAATAATCACACTTCTCCTAAGTGGAATGATTGCTAACGCCATAAAACATTTATTTTAAGAACTGTGTATTTTCTTTCCTGCACATCTGTGCTTAGCATTTGGGCTAAGAGTGCTTTCAGGGTTAGAATTTGGATCAACTCAAGAAGTCACTAGTTGAATAAATGGGTCATAGTAGTGAAATCACTTAGAAAATGTCTTAGATTTCAGGACTCTCTGAATAACTTCTAGAAGATTTTCTCAGTGGTGGATCACTGCGGTCTCTGAATGTCAAAAATGATATGGTGTATGTTTTTAACTTTGAAACGAAGGATTCTAAAATAAATTCTAAATGGATCCAAAATAAAAACATAAAAAAACTAAAGAAAATGTGAATAAACATTTAACTTATCTCAAGGTAAGTGATGAGCTAACTCTCTAAATATGTAATGGAAAATATACATCAAAAAGAAAACAATTACAATATTTTAAAGTTGTAGGTATGAAAATTCTGTATAGAACAAAAAACAAAATGAATGTGCATATAAAAAGCGGACAAAAGATTTGATGAAATATGAGAAAAGATCAACATACGAAATGTGTTATCAAATATAATCATCTCAAATTAATGATGAAAGCAAACATCTCAAGAGAAAAAAAATAGACCAGGTCAATTAAGTGAAAATTCTCAGAAGAAATATAGTCAGAAAAGTAGTTTATATTATTCAATTGCACTAATAATTAAAGACGTTTGAATTAAAATGAGATACTACATTAGTTTTCTATTGCTGCTGTAGCAAATTACCACAAACTTAGTGGCTTGAAACAACACAAATTTATTATATTATAGTTCTGGAGGCCAAAAGTCAGATATGGGTCTCAATGGGCTGAAATCAAGTTATCGGCAGGGTTGCAGTCCTGTCTGGAGGCTCTAGATGGAATCCACTTCTTTGCCTTTTCCAGCTTCTAAAAGTTGCCCACATTCCTTGGTTCATGGCTCCCTTCCACTATTTTCAAAGGCACCAACGTAGCATCTCTCTGTCATCATATTTCCTTCTCTAACCATGACCTCTTCTGCCTTCCTCTTTCACTTTTGAGGACCTTTATAATTGGAAAAACGGGATAATACAGGATAATGTCTCAATTTTAAGGTTAGCTGGTTAGCAGCCTTAATTCCATTTGCAGCCTTATTATTAGCCATGTAAACTAACGTGCTCACAAGTTCTGGGAATTAGGACATGGACATCTTCGAGTAGAGGCATTATTCTGCCTATTGTCAATACGTATTTTGCCAATAAAACTTAGGGACACTTAAAAATTGTATTTGATTTGGCAAGAGTGCAGTGAAATGGTCACTGATTTGGATAGAGACCATATTAATAAAACAAAAGCGGTCAACTAGACCAACAGGCAAAACGACTTGAATTTCTCAATAAAATATCTAGCCATTCTGTCTATGTTTGAATATCTCCAGTGACAAGCACATTCAAAGACAGTTTATTTTATCTCCAAATTACATCTCTAGATTCTATCACCATATCTGACTGCGAATTTCTTATTAATAGTCAAAAGCTGCCAGTGTGTCTTATAATTTCCATCTATTCTTCTAATGTATCTACTGCATATAGCACATACCAAACACAGTAAATTCCCTTTTTCACATCGTAGATATTCTAAAGTCCTTGAAATGGCATTTCTGACATAGAATCTTTTTTTTCCCCAATAAAAGATTTTTTATTCTTTCAGCCTTTCTAGGTACATCACAACTTTGTGACACTTTCAGGGGAATAAAAAAAAAAAGGGTGAAATAGGAAAAGAAACTTAACATTTATTGAGAGCCTACTAGGACACATTATTTTATTTAATTCACAAAATAATTGCCTTATTTTGTATAGAGGAATGTTGGAGACCATCTAACTTACCCAGTGCGAATAGAAAGTGGTCTGTCCTTTAATATGCTAATGAAAATGGAGGATATAATAACAACTTTCCAGAATTTCTGTAACTTTGGGACCCTCTTTTCATGGAGCATCTATTCATATGATAAAACACATTTTGGGAAAAATTACTCTAATCCAGCCTTTCTCCCTCTCAGTTTTATTTATAGATTATTCTGTATCTTAGTCCAAATCATTGATAAGAATTTTGGACATGATCCAGCCAAGATTAAGCCTAGCAGCACATACAGCATGATGCTAGATTCTTCTTCCATTGTTACTATACACTGTGGGTGCAATCATCAACCAAATTTTAGTCTACCTAAATTCAGAAATGTCTCATTTACTCTATCAACACATATGCTGTTGTATTCAGCCACTCAATGTATAGTGAAGGCATAGCAGTGATGAAGGCACATAATGTCTCAATTCTCAGAGAGTTTACAGTTTATTGAGAAAAGTCAATATTGGGTGTGATGGTTAAGATTGTATGTCAGCTTGGCTGGGCCCTGATTCTGTGTTGTAATGTAATCACTCCCATGATTGAATATACTGTGAGTAGCCAATCAGATGAAAGGGAGTCTCCTTGAGGGTGTGGCCCACATCTGAATATAAGCAGACATTCTGGCTTTTTGCTCTCTCTGGATCCTGCGGTTGCTTCCTGTTGTCTCATCTCCTGTTCTTGGGACTTGAGCTGTCAGCTTATCTGCTGAACCTGGGTTTCATCGATCTGTACAGCCTGTGAGCGGGAGCCCTGCTCTCTGACCTGCCAGTCTTGGGCTTGCCAGCTTCTGCAGCTGTGTGACTTGGGAGAGGCCTCTACCCTGATCCACGGGCTTGGGACGTTCTAGCCTCCACAATCACGTGAGCAGTTTCCTTTATATAAATCTCTGTCTATATATACATTTATACACTTCACTGGTTTTGCTTCTCTAGAGAACCCAGCCTAAGACATTGGGTAAATGTGATAATAGGAAGTGTGTAAATGTATAACAAAGAGGGTTATCCTACTCTAGGAGTTTAAGGAACGCTTTCCTTTGTGAATAATGTGAAAACTGAGATTTGATGGATAGGTAGGATTACAGCAAGGGAAGGCAGGTTATGGAATGGCATGAGAAGAAAAAGGTGCCTAATGAATCTAGAAAAAATAGACAGGGGTAAGGCTGTAGAGAGTCTTATAAACCATGGCAAGGATTTGAAATGCATCCTAAATGTAACAGGAAACCATGGCAGAGAAACTTTGTTGAATAATCTTGACATAGAATGAAATATGCCTAGTCTAACATGAATTATAAAAATGACCCTATATCAGTTATCCTTTGCTGTGTAACAAATTTCCCCAAAACTTAGTGGCTTAACACAGTATTTATCATCTTACATTTTCTGTGGGTCAGGAATATGGTGTGACTGAGCTGGGTCCTCTGACTCAGGGCCTCTCCCAAGGCTGCAATTAAGATGTCCAAGGACAGCCATCATCTCAAGGCTCACCTGGAGAAAGATCAATTTCTAAGCTTACTTATGTAGTTTTGGCAAGATTCAGTGCCTCATGAGCTATTTAGACTAAGAGCTTTAGTTCCTCACTGGCTGTTGGCCATAGACCACTGTCAGCTCCTTGCCATGTAGGCCTCTCCATAAGGTAGCTCACGACATGCAGCTGCCTTGACCAGAGTGAACAAACAGGAAGAGCAAGTGAGACAGAGTGCCAATAAAACAGAAGTCACAGTATTTGCAATCTAATCTCAGAAATGAGATCCCATCACTTTTGACATATTCTATTGGTTTGAATCAAGTCACCAGGTTCAGACTATACTCAAGGGGAGGATACTTCACCGGAGGTGGGGGTCATAGAGAGCCATCTTTGAGGCTACCTACCACACAGTGTATTATTACTTAAAATCATTCTTTTAATGATATGTTTAAGAAACTTGCTTGTAAACTCAATCTTCTTTCCCTTTTTAAAATTAATAATTATAATTTCCCATCTCTGATCATCAATTCAACATTTGAGCAAGCCCAGTTGCAAAATCTTCTATTAAATAACCAAAATAAAACCAGTGCCGTGGAGTTGATTCTGACTTATTTATGCTATACTTAACCTTCAATTATGCAACATATTGTAAGAAGTACATTCATTGATTTAAAATGATATTTAGATAATTTTTATTTCCCAGTTACAAAATTCTTTAAAGTACTTTAAACATTTGGGATATTTTCCTATCTTATTTCTGCTAGTGTTACTTGCTTTCTTTTATCCTGTGATCATAGAATTTAATGATTTACTATTTATATAGAATTCCATACATTGTGAAGTTTTTCTAAATCTGTATTAAAGGATGTAGGTTATGTTATATGAGTTTCAAAGTAGCTCCCAGGCAAGCACTTGAAAACCACCCACACAGGTGTTACAATCTGAGTTGTCACTTATCCGACCTTCAAAGGCAGCCCCCCTAACTTTCAATAGCAGCTTTCCTGATATTCACTCTGCCATCTCTTCCAACAGTCCTCTAATCCCTAAACCAAAACCAAACTACATAGAATGGCTTCTGTTTTCCTGACTAAATCCTGACTAATACAATACCTATGCGATACCTCTCTCTGCTCTCCCAAAAAAACAACAGAAAGCAAAAATGAAGCACAACTCCCTTGTAGTGGGTTGAATTGTGGGTCCCAAAAGATTTGTCCACCCAGAACCTTAGAATACCTTATTTGGAATAAGCATCTTTGCAAACATAATTAAGGTAAGGATCTAGAGATGAGATCATTCTGGATTAGGGTGGGCCCTAAATCCAATGACAAGTGTCCTTATAAGACACAGAAAAGGAGAAGACAGAGACACAGGATAGGAAGTCATGTGAAGATGGAGGAAGAAATTGGACTTTTGCTGTATAAGCCAAGGAATGCCAGAATCCTCCAAACCTGAAACCAAAACCCGTTGCTGTCTAGTCGATTCCAATTCATAGTGACCCTATAGGACAGAGTAGAACTGCCCATAGAGTTTCCAAGGAGTGGCTGGTGGATTTGAACTGCCAATCTTTCAGTTAGCAGCCATAGATCTTAACCACTGCACCAGCAGGGTTCCACAAAGAAGCCTCCAGAAGCTGGAAAAGCCAAGGAAGGATTTGCCCTTAGAGCCTTCGGAGGGAGCGTGGCCCTACCAGCAACTTGATTTCAGACTTCTGTCTTCCCAAACTGTGAGAGAATAAATTTCTGTTGTTTTAAGCAATCAATTTTGTGGTAATTTATTATGGCAGCCCTAGAAGCTACCACAAATCTCATCCTACCAACTTATTTACACTTTTTTTTTTCCACCAGAAGTTTTCTATTCCCTGAAATAATCAGAATAGCAGTGCTTTACCATTACGTACGTTTTTAAATTTCAGATTTATATCCTATTTGATTCCCCCTTAATTATTATTCTCATTTTACAAATAGAAGAACTGAGGTCCCAAGAGGTTACATGAATGATCAACGTCTCATGACCAGTAACTGAGAAAACAAGAACTTCAACCCAGTTTGCTCACGCTAAGTTCAGGGTTCTTTCTCTCATATCGTAATAAATGCTCTAAAGGCATATACGTACAAGGTGTGCTCAATAATGCTTTCACATGATGATGACTATGGATCCAAAATTCAAAAATGAAGACCAAAATCCCATGGACACATAAGTCCTCCAAAATGTGGCTCCTTCCTAACTCCAGCCTTATTGCTTGGCATTCTCCCACCCATCTCTCAAATTCTAAAAATATAAACCTGCTTTTCATTCACACTTCCATACATTTGCTTTCCCTGCTATCTCTGCCTAGAGCTCCTTACCTCTTGCTTCCTGCTTCTACCCTCCCACTACTATCATCCCTTCAGTCTACTCATTGTTCATGACTCAGAGTTTACTGCATCATGATAACGTTTCTGACTCTCCCGTTTCCATTTTCTTTGTATCCACATGGTAACATATAATACATGCACATTTATAGCCCTGGTGATGCAGTGGTTAAGAACTCAGCGGCTAACCAAAAGGTTAGCAGTTCGAATCCATCAGCAACTCCTTGGAAACCCTATGGGGCAGTTCTACTCTGTCCTATAGGGTCACTATGAGTTGGAATCTTCTTGACGGCAACAGGTTTGGCTTTTATAATGTTTACAATTGCACTTAATTGATTATTTTCAATATCTATACTATAATTTACAATTAACAGAGTGCTTTCATATATTATTTCAATTAATCCTTAATGGATGTTCATATCACCTTCATAAGCAGATACTGGACTATAATTCATTCGTATATTCTCAGCTGCCAGCATTATGAATTGACTAAAGTACAAGTTTTAATGAGTATTTGTTGGCCACATAGGGTTAAATAAGTAGATATAAACAGGGGCAGAATATCCAATAGGCAAAGTAAGTACAGTGTTTACCTTGCTTACCAGATCACCTGTAGTGAACAATTTCGTGTGGGTTTCACCACATCTTTGATTTTGAAATTGTTCACTACAGATTAGTAAGTAAGCACAAGTAAGCCCATGCTTTCCTTGCTTACTGGGTCATCTGTCCCTGACAGGGATTATAAATATGAAAAGAGATTTTGCTGTAGGAAGGTGCTGTGGGGTTGGCAGAGAGATAGATACCAGCTATACCTAGAAGCGGAGTCACTGATGTGGTGAAATAATGTGGAATTGTTCACTACGGATGATCTGGTAAACAAGGTAAGCACCATGCTTATCTTGCCTATTGGATAATCTGCCCTGAATATAAAATAGGTACCTAATGCATTGGGGGAACCAAAAAAAAAAAAAAACTGTTGCATAAAAAAGCAATACAATCACTGCCATTAAAATGACCTGGAAACTACCATCATGCTGAGCAAATACCCCACTTTCCTTCACTTGCACAATACCTCTTACGTCTAAGGGAAAATAAATAGATTCAGATGTAAGGAGGAAGAGCTATTTACTCAATTAAAGGAATGATGCTAAAGCAGGTATAATTTTTCTGCCAGAATTGACAACAGCCTTGGCTATTTACGGGCACTGTTGTATAGTATGGATAACATTAAACCCTAAGCCTGAAAACTTGGATTCTCCCTGCTTTGCCGCTAATTAGTTAAGTGAAACTGAAGAACTTCTTTAACCCCTCTGGCTTCATTTTTCTCTCATATAAAATGAAGAGGTAAGACCTGAATATTTCTAAAATTATTTGCAGTGCTCAAAGTTCTCATACATTTTTACATCTTCATCTTTTGATTAACATGATCATGTAAAACCAGTTTCACCTACTGCTTAATGAGAATTGCCAACAAGGCAAAGGATCTATGATGGTCCTGGGGTAGAGTAGCTTACCGAATATCATTTTTCTATTCAACTTTCCAGGAACCGTCATACTCAAATACAAATTTATTGTGCGTAATTTAAAGTTCTTTCTTTAGCTTTGTTCTCAAAAAAATAATCTTTCCAATTACAATTGGCAGGAGTGGCATCCGTTTTTATCCTTTGTACTTTATTTTATGATGAACTTTCACAGGCAAGCACAGTCACACACTGTTAAGGTGACTATTTACAAGTATCATATAGTTATTGAGTGCATAGGATGTATAAAGTTCTAACCCTGGGTCTTACGGAGAATCAAAGAAATACAACAATTTCTGCTCTCATAGAACTTGTAATCTATCTCACGGTGACTTTTGATACTAATAGGCACATTAAAATTAGCTAAACCATAACCCATGTTAATTGTTAAGAAAGCTAAAATGACTGGTCAGGTCGTATTTTGAAAATGATATATATATGCATATGACTACTATTTGGCATTATAACGCTCTGACTTATTTGTCTATTTCGTATTGTATTTCTACCTCAGTAGAATGTGTGCAATACATAGGAAACAGATGCCACTGGAAGAAATGACTGCCCAGGAATATGTATGTGAAGAGAGGTACAGGAGATTAAACTTCTGGAATTCTAAAATTCATGAAGTGACCTTAGGAAGGCAAACCTGTAAAGGTGCCTGAAGAGTTTCCAGGGAGGTAAAAGGAAAATCAGAGAGAGTGGTAGCATGAAAACCATCAGAGAAAAATCTTTTAGTAAGAGTGGTCAGCTAGTATTACAGAGAAGAAAGGAATGAAAATAGATTATTTGACTAAAAAGTCACTGGGAAGAACTGTCCTGGCAGCAACGCAGAATCAACCTCAAATTACAGGGGGTTGAGGTTTGACTAAGGAGCTCTGGTGGCACAGTAGTTAAAGCGCTTGGCTGCTAACCAAAAGGTTGATAGTTCCAACCCACCAGCTGCTCCATGGGAGAAAGATGTGGCAGTCTGCTTCCATAAAGATTTACAGCCTTGGAAACCCTATGGGACAGTTCTAGTCTGTCCTATAGGGTTGCTATGAGTCAGAATCGACTAGACAGCAGTGGGGTTTGGGAGATTTGAATGAACAGTGAGGAAATGGAAACAAAAAATGTTGAATAGTTTGTTTTATGCACTGAATTGTGTCCCCTAAAAATTTATGCTGAAGTCCTAACCCTGTGAATGTGACCTTGTTTGGAAATAGGGCCTTTGAAGATACTATCAGTAAAGTTAACATGAGGTCATAGCAGAGTACGGTGGTTCCTAATCCAATCTAAGTGGTGTCTTATAGAAGAGGAGAGGAGACACAGAGGAAAGGCGGCCATTTGAACACTCATCTACAAGCCAGAAGCTGAAAAAGACAAGGAAGGAACTTCCCCTATGCTCTAAATTCAGACTACTAGCCTCCAGAATAGTGAGACAATCAACTGCTGTTCTCTTTAAGCCACCAACTTTATAATATTTTGTCGCGGCAGCACTAGGATGCGAATACAGTCTGTCAGGAAGTTTACGATAAAAGTAGACAGAGATGAGTTTGAACGGAATGAAAATATTTGGGGGGAAGGAAACTGATGTTCTAAGAGGAAGAAACTTTAGCCTTATTTTTAAACTGAAGTAAGAAAACTAGGGAAGAGGGAAAAAAGCTATGAAAAAGAAGAAATTTTACTGGAATAGAGTTTAGAAAGGAGAGGAGAATGAGTAAAGAAGGGGATGTCTAAATCTCTGCATGCATTTAGAGACGGAAAGAAGTTAAGATGGACGTTCATGACTGAGATTTGCTCAGTGAGAAAGGTGGCTACTTGTGAGAGTAAGGCACCCAGAATGGCATTCAGAGATTTCAAGAGTGATGAAGGTTCAGAATTGCTTCTGTGGGAATATGGGAAAGGTAAAGGAATAGAGATGAAAGAAAGGGGCAACACTGCACTGTTCTGAATATATAATATGTCTTACATTTTATATTTGGAAATACGTGTACATGCTTGAAAAATAATAATTTATATCATTTAAAAATAGATTCTAGTAGTTAACCAGGTGAGAGCTGTGAGTTAGTTGAAAAAATGCAAGTTAGGTTATCAGTAAATCAAATGACGCTACACTATAGAAGGCAGATGGGATATGAATGCACAATAAGCTGTGTCATCTTTGGAAGGCCTTAGGAGTCAAAGAAGCCAACATAGAGACAGATGAGAGCCCTGCCCCCTGTGCTACACCAATGAGAAGAGCTGGATTGCAAATGAAAAGAGCACTGGTTGAGATTAAGGGTCTTGACATTTAGAGAGGCATGCTTCAGGCTTTCTTCAGACACCACAAGAAGCAGAGACAAGAGGGAGTCCAAGGGAGACACAAGAAAAAAAACCTTTTAAGAGACTGATTTCTCCAGCAAGAAACCCTGTAATGTTTTCCAGGTGATTAGCTCCAGGAGGTCATTTTAGTAGGCTCAATAATTGTAAACAAATTATTTTGGAGTGATGTTTTAAATGTGTGTATTGGCAAAAATTTACTTCTCAAGTGTACTGAATTTAATTGATTTTAGGAGAATGTTTATTTCAGCATGATGCAGTAAATGCCATTGTTGGGTTTGCTGCTTGAAATGCACACCTGAAAAAAAAGAAGTAAATGTCTAAATTATTTGAATTGGTTGTTAGAAGGTGCAGTTAATATATGTAAAATTGAGTAGCTCCCTCAGTAGCCTAGGATCTAGCCTCCAGGGCTATGTGAAAAGGTATCAGTTACAACATAAAAGCCTCAGTGTCTTAGTTATCTAGTGCTGCTGTAACAGAAATACCACAAGCGGATGGCTTTAACAAACAGAAGTTTATTCCCTCATAGTCTAGGAGGTTAGAAGTCCAAATTCAGAGTGCCAGCTCCCAGAAAAGGCTTTCTCTCTGTCGGTTCAGGGGGAAGGTCCTTGTCATCAATCTTCCCCTGGCCTAGGAGCTTCTCAGCACAGAGACCCTGGGTCCAAAGGACACGCTCTGCTCCCAGCTCTTCATTCTTGGTGGTATGAGGTCCCTGTCTCTCTGTTCCCTTCTCTCTCCTTTTCTCTCTTGTAAAATAAAAGGTGATGTAGGCCACACCTCAGGGAAACTCCCCGAACATCAGATCAGGGATCAGACCTGAGTAAGGGTGTTGCATCCCACCCTAATCCTCTAATATAACCTAATCTTGCTTTATTAATCACAGGCAGAGATTAGGATTTACAACACATAGGAAAATTATATCAGATAACAAAATGGAGGATAACCACTTGATATGGGGAATCATGGCCTAGCGAAGTTGACACATATTTTAGGGGGACACAATTCAAACCATGACACTCAACTACTACAACACTACTTGTCTGTCAGTTTGTGGTACTGTGGTGGCTTGCATGTTGCTTTTTTGCTGGAAGTTATGCCACCAGTATTTCAAATACCAGTAGGGTCACCCATGGTGGACAGGTTTCAGTGGAGCTTCCAGACTAATACAGGCTAAAAGGAAGGACCTGGCGATCAACTTCTGAGAAAACTGGCCAACGAAAACCTTAAGGATAGCAGAAGAACATTGTTTGATAAAGTGTCAGAAGATGAGACCCTCAGGTTAGAAGGCATTCAAAGTACGACTGAGAAAGAACTGCCTCCTCAAAGTAGGGTCAACCATAATGACATGGAAGGAATAAACTTTTTGGCCTTCATTTGCTGATGTGGCATGACTTAAAATGAGAAGAAACAGCTGCAAACATCCATTAATAATTGGAACGTGGAATGTACAAAGTATGAATCAAGGAAAATTGGAAGCTGTCAAAAATGAAATGGAATTCTTGAAGATAGATATTCTAGGCATTAATGAGCTGAAATAGACCTGTATTGACAGGGGTGGATCAACCACAAAGCAAGGGACACAATGACTTGCATTAAGCAGGATACAGATGAGCTTACTTGCATTTACTTACTAATCTGTAGTGACCAACTTCACCTTTTTTTTTTTTTTTCCACATCTTTGATATGGTGGGAAAAAAAATGAAATTGTTCATTATAGATTAGCAAATATGCACAAGTGAGCCCATGTGTACCTTGCTTATTGGGTAATCCGGCCCTGGATACTGGCCATTTTGAATCAGACAATCATATGGTCTACTAAGCCAGGAATGAAAAATTAAAGAGGAACAGCATCACATTCATTGTCAATAAGAACATTTCAAGGTTAGTCTTGAAGTACAATGCCGACAGAATAATATCCATATGCCTACAAGCAAGACCAGTTAATATAACTATTATTCAAATTTATGCACCAACCACTAATGTCAAAGATGAAGAAATTGAAGATATTTACCAACTTCTGCAGTCTGAAATTGATCAAACATGTAATCAACTTACATTGATAATTACTGGTGATTGGAAATGCAAAAGTTGGAAACAAAGAAGAAGGATCAGTAGTTGGAAAGGATGGCCTTGGTGACAGAAACTATGCCAGAGATCTCATGATATAATTTTGCAAGACCAGTCACCTATTCAGTAGAAATACTTTTTTTCAACAACACAAACAGTGACTATACATGTAGACCCTACCAGATGGAATACACAATTATCAAATCAACTACATCTGTGGAAAGAGATGACGGAGAAGCTCAATATTATCAGTCAGAGCAAGGTCGGGGCCAACTGTAGAATAGAACATCAACTGTTCATATGCAAGTTCAAGTTGAAGCTGAAAAAAATTAAAACAAGTCCATGAGAGCCAAAGCATGACCTTGAGTATATCCCACCTGAATTTAGAAACCAACTCAAGAAAAGATTTTACGCATTGAACACTAATGACTGAAGACCAGATGAGTTATGGGATGACATCAAGGACATCATACACGGAGAAAGCAAAAGGTCATTAAAAGGCAGGAAAGAAGGAAAAGACCAAAATGGACATCAGAAGAGACTCTGAAACTTGTTCTTGAATGTAGAGTAGCTACAGTGAATGGGAGAAATGATGAAGTCAAAGAGCTGAACAGAAGATTTCAAAGGGCAGCTAGAGAAGACAAAGTAAAGTATTATAATGAAATGTGCAAAGGCCTGGAGTTAGAAAACCAAAAGAGAAGAACATTCTTAGCATTTCTCAAGCTGAAAGAATTGGAGAAAAACTTCAAGCTTCAAGTTGCAATACTGAAGGATTCTATGGGCAAAATATTAACCGACACAGGAAGCAGTAAAAGAAGATGGAAGGAATACGTGGAGACACCGTACCAAAAAAAACTAGTAGACATTCAACCATTTCAAGATGTAGCGTATGATCAGGAACCAATGGTATTGAAAGAAGAAGTCCAAGCTGTACCAAAGGCACTGGCGAAAAACACAGCTCCAGGAATGGACAGAATACCAATCGAGATGTTTCAACAAATGGAGGCAATGCTGGAGGTGCTCACTTGACTATGCCAAGAAATTTGGAAAAGAGCTACCTGGCCAACTGACTGAAAGAGATCCATATACGTGCTCATTCCAAAGAAAGGTCATCCAACAGAACGTGGAAATTATCAAACAATATCATTAATATCACAGGCAAGTAAAATTGTGCTGATTATCATTCAAAAACTGTCACAGCAGTACATCAACAGGGAACTGCTAGAAATTCAAGCCAAATTCAGAAGAGGACATGGAATGAGGCATATCATTGCTGATGTCAGATGAATCCTAGCTGAAAGCAGATGTTTACCTGAGTTTTATTGACTATGCAAAGGCATTTGACTGTGTGGATCACAGCAAATTATGGATGACATTGCAAAGATTGGGAATTCCAGAACATTTAATTGTGTTCATGCTGAACCTGTATATATACTAAGAGGCAGTCGCTCAAACAGAATAAGGGGATACTGCATGGTTTAAAATCAGGACAGTTGTGCATCAGAGTTGTATCCTTTCACCACACTTATTCAATCTGTATGCTGAGCAAATAATCTGAGAAGCTGGACTATATGAAGAAGTATGCAGCATCAGGACTGGAGAATGATTCATTAGCAACCTTCGATTTGCAGATGACACAGTCTTGCTTGCTGAAAGTGAAGAGAACTTGAAGCACTTACTGACGAAGATCAAGGACTACAGCCTTCAGTATGGATTACACTTCAACATAAAGAAAAAAACTCCTCACAACTAGACCAATAAACAACATAATGATAAACAGAGAAAATATTGAAGTTGTCATGGACTTCATTTGACTTGGATTCACAATCAAGGCCCATGGAAGCTGCAGTCAAGAAATTAAATGATGTATTGCATTGGGCAAATCTGCTGCAAATGACCTCTTAATTACAAAGCAAATCTGTCACTTTGAGGACTAAGGTGTGTTTGACCCAAGCCATGGTATTTTCAATTGCCTCATATGCGTGTGAAAGCTGGACAATGAATAAGGAAGACCAAAGAAGAATTGATGCATTTGAATTATGGTCTTGTCAAAGAATATTCGATAATGAATATACCTGGGAATGCCAGAAGAACAAATAAGTCTGTCTTGGAAGAAATACAGCCAGAGTCCTCCTAGGAAGCCAGGATGGTGAGACTTCGTCTCGCATACATTGGACATGTTATCAGGAAGGACTAGTTATCAGGAAGGACATCATGCTTGGTAAAGTAGAGCATCAGCGAAAAAGTGGAAGACCCTCAACAAGATGGATTGAGTGGTTGCAACAATGGCTCAAACATAGCAAAAATTATGTGGATGGCACAGGACCGGGCATTGTTTTATTCTGTTGTACATAGGGTCACTATGAGTTGAAACTGACTCGAAGGCACCTAACAACAACAACAACACTACAGTAAAACTCTGATCAAAATGGGTTTGGTCTTCTAGTCACAGGAGTCTGCCACGGAAGACCTACAGGCTGAGGAGACCAATATCGCCCAAGAAGAAAGCAAATAACCAGCTCTCAGAGCCTCAGACCACCAGGATCTTTACTCTTCTTCTGTACCTGTTTATAGACAACAAAATCTTTCTCTACCTGTTTACAGACAATAAAAGGTGGTAGAATCGTGCTGTGGGTTGTGCTAAAATCCTTCCAGCATCCCCTCAGGGTCTAGGGACTCCAAGTTGAGAGCACTAACAATAGTATATGCTCCAAAGTCTGTTTTTTCAAACGTAAATCATTTTATTTAATGATGCAACACCCAGAAACGAGACTTAGGGTTTTATATGCAGAAGAATTGCAACTCCGTCCTTCCATGTCTTTGGGAAAAAAACTAAAACAGTAATTTATCAAGGTAACAGCTATGGGGGCAATATAATAAAAATGATAAGAAAATCAATAACTGCCCTGTTTCCTTAATGCCCCATGTGCCAAACACTGTGCTAGGCCAGTTATACTGATCCTTTTAATTGTCTTCACTATACGATTAGGAGAACAATACAGGACATATTATGTCATTCAGGACATATAAATGAGGAAACCAAGGCTCTGGGAGACTAAGCTGCCTGAGTTCAAGTTAACTACATAAGCCTCAGAGCCAAGGCTCACACTCAGGTCCCTCTGACTCCAAGCCTGAGCTCTTCTCACACAATGTGCCCGAACTGAGTTCTCATTAACACTTTCTAAGGCAAGAACATAGGTCCCTGGGTAGTGCAAATGGTTTGTGATCTACTACTAATGCAAAAGTTGGTGGTTCGACCTCCCACCCCAAGTGGCACCACAGAAGAAAGGTCTGACAGTTCGCTTCCATAAAGACTATAGCCAAGAAAACCCTACGGAACAGTTCTATTCTGTAACACATGGGGCTGCCATGGGTCAGAATGGACTACATTGCAATGACTAAGGCAAGGGCAGGAGCAAATTACTATGCCCAGGTTAAGTTAACTAGGAAGAAGAAAAAAAAGAAAATAGAGTGATTTAGTTCTGAGATACTCCAAAGAGCTTAGAAGTTTCCTTTTTAAGAATTCTTTAAAGTAGTAACTTTTCTTTTATATACTCTCTTATAAAGCCTCATTTAATTAAAGTTCATGATGGTTATTTTAAAAGGATAAATGAGAGAGGAAGGCAGGGAAAGTATAATAAGTAAAATAGATTGGTGCTGAAACAAGAAGAAAGATCGATCTAAGGAATAGACTAGAAGGCAGAAGTACACACTATACAATAACATTTATGGTACCATAAAAATAGCATTAAAAATCCACATGGAAAAGAACAGTCAACACTTAATAGATGCTGCTTAAGTGCTTGGCTACTAATCAAAAAGTCAGCAGTTCAATTCAACCAGCTGCTGCTTGGAAACCCTATGGTGTAGTTCTACTCTGTCATATAGGGTCACTATGAGTTGGAATCAACTCGATGGCAACAGATTTGGTTTTTGATTTACTGAGATGGTAGACTGATTTGTGGGAGGTGGGGAAGAATATGGGGAGAGGAAGTTAAAGTCCTACTTCAATTAGACCAAAAAAAAAAAAAAGTCTAAATAAACTAAAGTACAAAAAATAAGTCTATTAAGTCCAGTAGAAGAAAGTATAGAAGATATTTGTTCTTGGGGTAGAGAGAAATTTTATAAGTCACAAAGAAATCATAAAGTAAAAGATTAGTGGACATGACTATGTAAAATCTGTACATCACAAAAGATCACAGGTTAAAAAAAAGGTTAGGAACGACTATCAATATATAATAAAGTATTATTATTGTTTCTATTTAAAAATAATTTAAAAAGGTAAACATGTGAATAGGAAATAGGGGAAAGAACATGAAAAATTTTTAAAAAGACTGCCAAAAACATTTGAAAAAACTCAGTCTAACTACGTATTAAAGAAAATCTAATTTTAAAAATGTAGTGCTATTTTTTTCACCTATAACGATGTCAAAGATTCAAAAATATGAATAAGCCCAATGTTGGTAAATGTACAATGAAACAAAGTCAACCTCTTCCAAAATTGGTGGGAGTGGAAATTAATATTTTCATTGAAAAAAATGGCATTGTATACCAACAGCCTTAAAACGTTTGCCCATATTGACTCAGGAATTTCACTTTTAGGAATTTATGCTAAGGAAAAAATAACAGATGTGCATAAGGCTGTGTTGAAAAGAAGGTTCATTATAGAGATACTAATAATAGAAAAATATACAAACATGAATATTCAAGAACGTGATGTTGTTCTATAAATTTTGGTTTGTGTATGCAATTGGTACATTGTACAACCTTTCAATTTTTTTCTTCAGAATATCCTAAAAAATTCTTAATCAGTTGCCATCAAGTCAATTGCAACTCACAGTGACCCTTAGATTAGAAATTTCCTACAGCTAGGCAGGAAATCCTGAAAAATTTTTTGGGTTAAGGTTTTTGTTTGTTTTTTGTTGTTTTTTTTGGGGGGGTGGGAACGGGAAGGTATTTAAAAATTTAAACTAAGCAAAAGGAAGCTTTTATTCATTCTCAGCCCCAGTCTGATAAAAGGTTTACGTTGTCAGACTGGAAAAGGCAAGTCTGGCTATGTTTTAAAAGATCACAAAGGACTTCATCCATTAATTTGCTGAAACTGTCCTAGCCCTTTCATTAGAGGATCAGAAATCACATTGTGTTGGCAGACCATAATATAGAGGCATCTTTCACTAACAAAAATTCACAGGAACTGAACTCTTAAGATTATGATAAACCTGAATTCAAATGTATTAATTTACAAGAAATAAATGTTACAAAAACCATAATACAATCTTTATAAGTCCACGTAATAGGACATCCTCTCACTTTAGCAGACCTGCATTAGAAAATCGTTGGGTGAGTCTGGAATCTGAATAGGGAGTTAGATGAATAAAATGTTTAGTGGTGTTAGCATCTTACCACAGGAATGGTCTTTCCAACAGTACTGTAAAAAGGACAGCTCCCTTCCTTTATCTCCACACCAGAAGTGGCCTTGCTAAAAAGCTGTGTATTAGTGTGACTGAGATGGGGAGAGAGGAAATGTCCGTCCCCTAGATGAGGTGCTTTCATACAAAAGCCCAGGCTTACAAAACGTGGATGAAACAAAGACAGCTTTAATGCAGCCTCCCAAGACCCAGTAGGAAAGAAAAGGATACCTAGCTGAAGAGGATAGATAAGGGTTACAGATTGTCATTACTACAGAAAGGGTTTGGTACACACAGACAGCTGAGCGTGGAAGGCAGATTTATCCCCATGGTCCAATGGTCCTTGAGGAAGATGAATCCTTTTGTGTCTGGCAAGAGCAGTAGCAACCAATGTTTGCATCAACCACTCTCAGCCAGCTTCCAAGTGTCCCCTTGCCTTCGGCTGTCCTGAAGAGACAGCCAAAAGTCTTCACATGTGGCCAGCTGACGGAAGTCCCCTTTCTGAGTGTGGCCAGCCAAGCAGAGGCAGGCAGCCGAATCATATTGAGTATAACCAGGTGCTTAAGTTTGGCTGCCTAGGTGTTTGGTTAAGCCATTTGATATTGCCAGTATCTGGCCATTTTGACCTACAAACACAACAAATTTCACATGGTTCAACTTACACACCAAAGCTGGTCACAAAATCAAAGACTCTGTACTCCCTCACCAAAAATAAGCTAGCAATTCATTTAAAGAATATAGTCAAATGCAAATACAATTTAGGTTTCAAGCACAACTAATGAGCCTAAATCCCAACTGCTCTATGAAAAAGTTTATCAGCCAAGATCTCACTATAATTTTGAGCTAATTTAGAGGGCTGTCTGGTGACCAGTGAAAAAAGAAAAAGGATTTTCTCTTTGAACGTAAGTCTCCAAGAGGACCAGTTCAGGGACCTCTACCAAAACAGAGGGGAACACCCAAAGTTAGTGGTGGGCTTAGACTCCCTCTCTCCTCAGGGGTGTTTAGATGAGCAACTCCAACATTTGCCCTGTTACTCTCCTTTTTCTATGCCTCCATGGTTAAGAAAGTCCACTTCTTATTGACATAGTAATGTTTTTAGCTATATTAATCTATGCAAAAAAAGTTACAGTATAGTCCTTTTGCCCTATTAAACTACGCATTGTTTTGGGGGTGATTTGTATATCTCTACTCTGATGTATTGATTTTTCAGTTAAACAGTGAGGACAATCTTATTTCCACATTCTCAAAGGATTCATCAGTGTGGTCTCCTTGTCAAGCAATATTAAAAGTAATATATTATTTACTGCCTCTTACTATGTGCTGAGGCAGAGTTGTAAATCCTTTCTATGTTTTAACTCATTTAATCCCCTTATTAGGATTCCAAGTAGGAGAGGCAGGATTCAAACCCAGGAAATCTGGTTTTAGAGGCTGTTCTCTCAACCACCATTACCCTAGTGTACAAAAGGAGAAAACAAACAAAAAGTATGTACATTTTATCTTTTCTAAATAAATATATTTAACGTACCTAAGCAAGAAAAGGAAACCCTGGTGGTATAGTGGTTAAGAGCTACAGCTGCTAACCAAAAGGTTGGCAGTTCAAATCCGCCAGACGCTCCTTGGAAACTCTATGGGGCAGTTCTATTCCATCTATAGGGTTGCTATGAGTCGGAATTCACTTGATGGCAACAAGTTTGGTTTGTTTTTGGTAAGCAAGAAAATATATTTTTAAAGGTTAAGTTATTTATAGCTAGTTTATTACCTGTTTCTCCCTAAGAGAAAAGAAAGTTCTTTGAGGGCTGAAACTTCGGCTGTTTTGGTCACTGCTGGTATACCTGGTGTCTGGACCAGCCAGAGGAAGAAGCACTCATTAAATACAATGACTGTTCTTACAGCTCTTCTTATTTTCCCATTTTATTTCTTCTCAAGAAAAAGGCAGGGGTATGGTTTATCCAAGAAATTATATGGCCAACCTTTCCATAAATATTTTTAGATGAATAAATACTCTGAAAAATGTTTAACTTTTTCATTTTTCGTATTTTCACAGGGTCTGTGGTATCTACCCAAATACCATCAATCCCAGGGGAAACTATCTAAATGCAAGTGAGTGCATACAAAAGAAGCCAAAAAAAAGAAAAAAAAAGCAGCTGAACAGTAGGACCCTATGACTTAACCCCAACTCACAAGGAACAAGCCAGCACTCTCTGTACCAGAAAGCCTCCCTGCCTCTCCTCATGCTTTAGGTATTGATGTAGGCCTTTGATGTTGCCTAATAAATGGTTGGACCAGGCAGTGTTTCATTCTGTTCTATACAGGGTCGCTATGGGTCGGAACCAACTCAACGGCACCTAACAACAACAATAAATGGTGAGAAGTCAACATCTCACCAAACACCAGAGATGAAGACGTATGGCTGCCATGTACTACCAGGTCAGCTGAGGGTAGTAGAATCTGACAGAATTAGGAAGAAGATTTATTAAATAAGAAAAATACACAGCAAAATATATGTAACTCAAATATGATTACAGGTAAAGAGGAGAGAGTATTTAAAATGCCCTGGCCAGTAAAGGAAGGAGGAAGAATCTAAATGGCTGCCAACATCAATGAAATGAGGAAGAACACCCAGTTACCTTCATTTGCAGATACATTACAGTAATAGTGGAATTTAGCCAAGTAGAGTAAAGATTAAAATGGACATGAACTCTCCAGGTCGCAAGCCAGGGAACTCACCCCATCACTCTTAACTGGAAAACATATATGCAAATGAAAGAAACCATAATCAGGGATACAGCTTCCTGAGGTTAAACTAGCTCAACCTTGGGAGAATCTGTAGAAAGAGATTTGGCAGCGTTTGAGGAACAAAATGAGATCACAGAGGAACGGTCTTGGGGTTGTAAATAATTTTAGAGGGTTGTAGATAATTTAATGAGCCTGCATGTTGGGAATCTCTCAAATGATGCAGACCCGTTAGTTCATTCACTGACTTCAACAGTCAAAGCAAATGAATTAAATGTCTCTTGTGGCCGATATCACATAGTTGGAAATCTCAGGGCTAGCAGAGCTCATTCTTCCGTTCTAGTAGCTTTTTGGGAATTGATTGGAATTGCCGACAACTGGAACAGCATGATGCCTTGACTCTTCTCCCTGGTGTGTAAGGGAATTAAAGAAAAATTGAGGTACCCGATATGATCTGAAATGGCCAGTTTGAGGATTGGGGGCAATTTCTCTGTTGGCTGGTTCCATTTTCACCCTAGAGGCAGCTATCTTCCATACTGTTTCTAAGGGAGGAATGTCCAGTAATGATGACATAACTACACTGCAACCACTCCCTGTCACATACCCATGTAATTGCCACACTGTAACCAATCTAAGAGATGTATACGCTTTTAAGCCAATTATCTTACAAAGCCTGGCACAGGAAGTCTTCCTTACAAGTTCCAATACAGGAATTCATGCTTCACAAGTTCCTGCCACGGATACCTTTGTTTTAACGGGTTCCAGACACCGAAAGCTCTGCCTTAAAATGATCTACTACCAATCGAGTAATATCTTTCAATGACCTAAGTTCGTAAATACCAATCAAATAACATGTTTCATATCCATTGTTTGCCTCTTATAAAATGTCACTGCTGATTTGCCATTTTGAATTACTGGATTCCACCACATGGAGTTCAGTCTATTCCCAGCTTGAGTTGTCTCTTTTCATTAAACAAATCTCTCAATTTTACATTAATCAGAGTACAGATGGTTACTCTATGACACTGGCTGCTGCCAGGCAGAAAGGTCAAGCTAACCAAAAAGGTTTAGAAGCAGGGGTAGGCAAACTATGACCAAAATCTGGCTCTCTGTTTTTTGTAAATAAAGTTTCATTGAAAAATAGCCTATGCTGCTTTCAACTACAACGGCAGTGTTGAGTAATTGAGACAGACTGTATGGCCTACAAAACTGAAAATGTTTATCACCTGGCCCTTTACAGAAAAAGTTTGCAGACCCCTAGAGAAAGAGAGGCAGGGGATTCATGAGTAGACTATTATAAACGCCTATCATCATATATTTAAGGGATTCTCTTTCCCATGCTTGAGTCACTTTTTGATGATACAAGAAATATTTCAAGAGATATTTTTAATTTCCCAGGACTCCAGTCCCAAACACCATCCTTGCTTAGGTATGCTAAGTGGTCGGCTAATGGTCTGAGTCACTCCCTAATAATCACTGGACAAAATCTAGCTCATCTCAGAATAAAATTCTATAAAGCACAGTGATTACTGCTTAGTATTCCATCAAACTGCTGAATTTTATAGGACTTTCATAAAACTTTAATGTTCTTCCAGTGCTGTAATCAGATGAATAAAGCCATAAATTAACATAAAACACTTCTGATTATATGACATATTAAGATTTTAAAAACGTATGTTCAATCTGCAATCAGAAAGCAACAGGTTGGTGTATAGTTGATGGCTGTAGTTAAATCTGTTGTAAACTGCATTATTCTTTTTAAATCTGAATAAAATTTCACTGACAAAAATGGTTTATGCTTGGCCATTAATGTGAACAGGCAGTATGAGTCAACTATAATGTATTAAACAAATCACAGCTGTGAACTGTTTATTAAGTAATTTATTTCATGCCATGTTTACCTCTGTTACTCATCGAGCCATTTTTACCTCATGAAATGGTATTTCACTCTCTTTTATTTGAATGAAAATATATACAGATTTACAGTTTCACAGTTTTTCATTTCCACCATGGAACAAGAAAGACTTTTTATTACATTGTTCAATGTTAGCAAAACATTTAGAAATATGAAAATATTTGCATTTTGTTATATAAGGAAAATGTCACTTTCAAATAGGTTCCTCAGAGAATAATAAAGAGACAAAGGAAGAGGTTACTTTCTTTCACTGAAAATTCTAGTGTATTTAACTGAATAACAAGAGCAGGATTTTTGCCTTCGCACGCTATGCAGCACACCCAGATTTTTTTATAAAATAGTTTATTAAAGCAACATTCTGAAAGGAGTGGGTCTCAGATAGTTTTACTTTCCTTTGCTTCCCCAGAATTGACTTATGTAGATGAGAAGCATGTATTCAATACCTATTCTTAACAAACCTGGAGGGGTTTTTTAATTAAGAAGGTCAAGAGAATTACAAAGCATTTACTGACACCATAGAGTAAGACCTTATATATTTTCTATAAAGCTAATATGCATTAATTCTTAAAATATAAGAGTTGGAGGAAGGGAGGATTTATTAAAAACTGATGAAACTTTTAACCCACTGTGAGTGAAGGAGGAGTATTGATTAGGGTTGGGGCCAGAATCTTGTGGTCCTTTTATTGTACTTCTGATCTCTTTCTGAGTATCCTGCACAGGTTTTCTACTTCTATATTTTCATTAAATGTTGTTCAGGGCTGCAGCTTTATCCTCTGCTCTTATTACTGGATCTTTTGTATCCTGTGGGTGTTTTCTGCCATTATGGGGAAAAAATACCTTTCTAATTGTGGACTTGGCCCTCCTAGATTTCTCCTACTGGAGAGTTATATTGATAGACTTTCATTTCCTGTACAAACAATTAAACATATTTGTGCAGCTAAGATCATGGGTGGGGAGGGCTGTTGTTTAACTGTCTTAGACTCGCAAATGTGAAGGTTACATCTATACCCCAGCAGTTCATATAAGATAGACTAAAGAATAAAAGTAATATATTTTGTTAGTTCTCTTTTTGTTTTTTTTAAATAAAACCCCCTCTGGTAGGGAGAGTGGACTTCAAATGAAATAAATCTTATATCTTACACAATAGATAAGTAGTAACTTTGGTGAATGGTAAGACAGTTCACAATATTGGGGAAGCCAGTACAACTTCTACAAGGAAAGGTCATGGAAGCTTCCTAGACACATCCAAATTCCCTGAGGGACTGAATTCCTGGGCTGATGGCTGTGGGGACCATGCTCTTGGGGAACATCTAGCTCAATTGGCATAACACAGTTTATAAAGACAATGTTCTACATTCTACCTTGGTGAGTGCATCTGGGGTCTTAAAAGCCTGTGAGCAGCCATTTAAGATACTCTACTGGTCTCACCCCTTCTGGAGCAAGGGAGAATGAAGAAAACAAGATACAAGGGAAAGATTAGTCCAAAGGACTAATGGACCACAACTATCATGGCCTCCACCAGACTGAGTCCAGTACAGCTAGATGTTGCCCAGCTACCACCACTGACTGCTCTGACAGGGTCACAACAGAGGATCCTGGACAGAGCTGAAGAAAAATGAAGAACAAAATTCTAACTCACAAAAAAAGACGAGACTTACTGGCCTGATGGAGACTGGAGAAACCCCAAGAGTATGGCCCCCGGATAACCTTTTAGCTCAGTAATGAAGTCACTCCCGAGGTTCACCCTTCAGCCAAAGATTAGAAAGCCCCATAAAACAAAACAAGACTAATGGGCACAACAGTTCAGGGACAAGGACAAGAAGGCAGGAGGGGACAGGAAAGCTGGTAACAGGGAACCCAAGGTTGAGAAGGGACAATGTTGACATGTCGGGGGGATGTTAACCATTGTCATAAAACAATATGTGTAATAACTGTTTAATGAGAAACTATTTGTTCTGTAAACCTTCATCTAAAGTACAATAAAATAATAAAGAAAAATAAATTTTATTTCTCTAAAATAGAATTTAAAAGGAACTAGAAATACTCTGTCTTAAAAGAACTAAAGAAGTACTCCTTTAAGATGATGTATTTCTGTATTCTATTGTAGCATGAGTCTATTCATGCCATTACTTTCTTTTGAAAAATCTTATTTCATCTATAGCTCGTTATAATCTTCCAAATTTTCTAGTTTTGATATATTAAAACATATATTAAAAAGACATACCTCTATTAGTCAGGGAAACCCTGGTGATGTAGTGGTTAAGTGCCACAGCTTCTAACCAAAATGTCAGCAGTTCAAATCCACCAGACGCCCCTTGGAAACTCTATGGGGCAGTTCTACTCTGTCCTATAGCATTGCTATGAGTTGGAATCAACTCAACGGCAACAGGTTTTTTTTAATAGGTCTATTAGTCAGAGGTCCAACAGGATTAAATGAGACTTTAATATAAAATTATTTACAAAGGTTTAGACAGAGATAAGAAAATGTATCAAGGGATGGAAAAGCACCCTGTTTGATGATATAGGGGTAGAAGAGCATTACCACCTGGAACAGTAAAGGGAAGGAAGGGAAAAGTTACCACAACCCAGAGGAAGAGCTGTGGCTGTGGGAGAGGGTCCCTGGGAGGAACTGTGGCCTTAACCAGAGGAAAACAGTCACTGAAAACCTATTACCCATAGGAAGACGAGGAGAAATAAGTTTGACCTCACTTTGCTCTGTCCTCTGACCTCTTGCCAATGCCTCCCATTGCTCAAGTCAAGGAAAATGAGAGGACAAGGGAAAATCCGTCTCAAAGGACACAGAGCAGGGTATAGAAGGGAGAAGAGATTTGGAATGGTAAATGAATATCTAACACCATACAAGATGAAATATCATAGAATTATCTTTGTAGCAAATATTTATAACCAATGTTTATCTCAGAGCAGGAGGAAGACTGAAAAATATACAATATGATAAATTTTTAAATTCTCAAATTTCTTTTTTTATCCAAAATATATATTTTTATTTTTTTACTGTACTTTAGGTGAAGGTTTACAAAACAAATACTTTCTCATTACACAGTCAGTATGCATGTTGTTTTATGGCATTGGTTAACAAACTCACAACATGTCAAAACAAGCTGTTCTTGAACTTGGAGGACCTTATTTCGTTTATGGTGAAAATATACATAGCTAAAGACACACCATTTCGAAAATTTCTACATGTACAATTCAGTGACATTGATTACGTTCTTCCAGTTGTGCTGCTATTCCCACTATCCTTTTCCAAATAATTCTACCACCATTATCTTCAACTCACTGCCCCATAGGCTTCCCATCAAACCTTTTGAGTTGCTGTTGTCAATTTGATCTCACATAGATAATTCTTCTTTTGTGTGTGTGTGTGCTTTAAATGAAGGTTTACAGAACAGAATAGTTTCTCACTAAACAATTAGTACACATATTGCCTTATGACATGGGTTAACAACCCCACGACATGTCAACACTGTCCTTTCTCAACCTTGGGTTCCCTATCACCAGCTTTTCTGTCCCCTCCTGCCTTCTAGTCCTTGTCCCTGGACTGCTATGCCTCATTAGTCCTGTTTTGTTTTATGGGGCTGTCCAATCCCCAGCTAAACGGCATACCTTGGGAGTGATTTCACCTCTGAGCTAAAAGGGTGTCCGGAAGCCATACTCTCGGGATTTCTCCAGTCTTTGTCAGGCCAGCAAATCTGGTCATTTTTGTGAGTTAGAATTTTGTTCTACATCCTTCTCCAGATCTGTTCAGGACCCTCTGTTGTGATCCTGGACAGAGCAGTCAGTGGTGGTAGCTGGGCACCATCTAGCTGTGCTGGACTTAGTCTGGTGGATGCCTTGGTAGCCGTGGTCCATTAGTCCTTTGAACTCATCTTTTCCTTGTATCCTGTTCTCTTCATTCTCCCTTGCTCCCGAAGGGTTGAGACCAGTGGAGTATCTTAGATGGCTGCTCACAGGCTTTTAAGACCCCAGATGCTACTCACCAAGATAGAATGTAGAACATTGTCTTTATAAACTGTAGTATGGCAATTGAGTTAGATGTTCCCCGAGAGCATGGTCGCCACAGCCCTCCGCCCAGCAATTCAGTCCCTCAGGGAGTTTGGATGTGTCTATGGAACTTCCACGACCTTTGCTTGTACAAGTTGTACTGGCTTCCCCAGTATTGTGTACTGTCTTACCCTTCACCAAAGTTACCACTTATCTATTGTCTATTTATATTTCCCACCACCCCTCCCATCCCTTGTAACCAACAAAGATTGTTACTTTTTGTGTGTAAACTTGTTCATGAGTTTTTACAGTAGAGGTCTCATACAATATTAGTCCTTTTGTGGTTTACTTATTTCACTCAGCATAATGTCCTCCAGGTCCATCCATATTATGAGATGGTTCACAGATTCATCATTGTTCTTTATCGTTGCATAATACTCCATCATGTGTGTGTACCACAGTTTGTGTATCCATTCATCTGTCGATGGGCATCTAGGTTGTTTCCATCTTTTTGCTATTGTGAACAATGCTGCAATGAACATGGGTGTGCATATGTCTATTCATGTGAAGGCTCTTATTTCTCTAGGATATATTCCTAGGAGTGGGATTGCTGGATCGTATGGTATTTCTGTTTCTATCTTTCTAAGGAAGCGCCGTATCATTTTCCAAAACTGTTGTATCATGTTGCCTTCCCAGCAGCAGTGCATAAGAGTTCCAATCTCCCCGCAGCCTTTCCAACATTTGTTATTTCTAGTGTTTTTGATTCGTGCCAGTAATGCTGGGGTGAGATGGTATCTCATTGTGATTTTAATTTGCATTTCTCTAATGCTAGTGATCACAAGCATTTCCTTATGTGTCTGTTGGCTGCTTGAATGTCTTCTTTGGCGAAGTGTCTGTTCATTTCCTTTGCCCATTTTTTAATTGGATTGTTTGTCTTTTTGTTGAAGAGGTGTTGGATTTTCTTGTAGATTATAGAGATTAGAACTTTGTCTGACTTGTAATGTCCAAAAATTTTTTCCCAGTCCGTAGGTTCTCTTTTGACTCTTTTGGTGAAGTCTTTTGATGAGCATAGGTGTTTGATTTTTAGAAGATCCCTGTTATCTAGCTTATCTTCTGGAGTTTGTGTGATGTTGGTTATGGTTTGTATCCTGTTGATGCCGTGTATTAGGGCCTCTAGCATTGATCTTATTTTTTCTTCTATGAATTTGATAGTTTTTGGCTTTATATTTAGGTCTTTGATCCATTTTGAATTAGTTTTTGTACATGGTGTGAGGTATGGGTCCTGTGTCATTTTTTTGCAGATGGACATCCAGTTTTGCCAGCACCATTTATTTGTTAAAAAGACCGTCTTTTTCCCATTTGATGGACTTGGGCATTGTTGAAGATCAGGTGACCATAGGTGGATGGATTTGCATCCAGCTTCTCAATTCTGTTCCATTGGTCAATGTATCTTTCATTGTACCAATACCAGGCTGTTTTGACTACCGTAGCTGAAGTTCTGGTAGTGTGAGTCCTCCTACTTTATTCTTCTTCAATAGGGTTTTCATTAGCTGGGGCCTCATCCCTTTCCATATAAAGTTAATGATTAGTTTTTACATCTCTTTAAAGAATGTTGTTGGTATTTGGATCAGGATTGCATTGTATTTGTAAATTGCTTTGGGTAGAATAGTCATTTTCACTATATTGAGTTTACCTATCCATGAGCATGGAATGTTTTTCCATTTATGTAAATCCTTTTGGGTTTCTTGCAGTAGTGTTTTGTACTTTTCTTTGTATAGGTCTTTTACATCCCTGGTTAGATTTATTTCTAAGAATTTTATTTTTTTAGGGGCTATCGTAAATGGTATTGTTTTCCTGATTTCCTTTTCATCATTCTCTTTGTTGGTGTATAGGAATCCGAACGATTTTGGTATCTTGTATCCTGCTACTTTGCTGAATCTTTCTATTAGTTCCAGTAGTATTCTTATGGAGTCTTTAGGGTTTTCTATGTATAGGATCATATCATCTGCAAACAGGGACAGTTTAACTTTTTCATTACCAATTTGGATGCCCTTTATTTCTTTTTCTTGCCTTATTGCTCTAGCTAGGACTTCCAGCACA
>NW_004444132.1:1296608-1320009 GCF_000243295.1 Trichechus manatus latirostris
GAATTTGTCTGCCTTTTCCATTAATTTGTCTATTTTTTCCTCTTTTATGTCCGCTTTTTGGTTCAACTCTTTGATGGCTCTGAATATTAGAGATTTGAATTCCCTATCAGGTAGTTCTAGTGCCTTTTCTTCTACTGGAAAGTTATCTGGTGTTTTATTTTGGACACCTACTGGAAACCTCCTGTCCTGTTTTTGTAAATATTTTGATATTGTCCGCTATCTTCAGGGCATTTGGTATTTATTTTCCTCGTTCATTGCTTGTAGATTTGTTTGTTTCATCCTGCTTTTTTGTTTTATTTGGCTATGTCTGAGCTGATGGGCTGTGTGTTCTTTGTTATTTGCTCGTCTGTGAGCATGATACTTTCTGCCTCCTTCTCCAATTGGCAGGGTCAGCTGCTCAGATATGGTAGAGAAGGGCAGATCTAGCTGAAGAGGAGTTTTTGGGATGGGTTGTTTGTGGCACTTACTACGGCCACCAGGGTGGGCTGGTAATCAGTGCAGGGCAGATTCCGGTAGGCCATTCCTGGGCTGCTTGGTGTGTGATGTTCAGCGCATGGTGCAGGTAGGCAGGATGGAGGGGGTAGACTGTGATTTGTGGGGCTAAGATGGGTATGGGAGAGAGTAGATAGGAATGGGAGCCAAAAACATACAAACAAAAAAGAGTGCTTGGGGAGATTGCCATTGGAGTGGAAAGATGACAGACTATGTAATGAAGAAAAGCAAAAAGGAGAAGAAAAAAATGAATAAATAAAAATTAGAAAGAAAGAAGAAAAGCAGTGCTCTCATGGATCCCTGCAGTGTGGCTGCAAGGTCTGGGGAAGTTGCTTCCAGGCCAAGAAGTACAGCCTGGCTAGAAATGGTAGAGGTGTTACTCAGAGCCAGGTATTCAGGGGACAGGAAGGGAAGGAAAGTATAGAGAGACGAGAAACTGAGTAATGAAGGAAGACAAAATGGCAAAAAGAAAACAAAACAAACAAAATAAAAAAAGAACAAGAAAAACCCTCAAAGAAAAAACAAAAAAAGCCCCCCCCCCCAAAAAAAGAAAGAAGAAATGTCCTCGGTGATCCCTCTGCACGTCTGCACAAACTGAGGGGGTAGGTCCCAAGCCGTGCTGTAATGCCCAGCAAGAACGGGCTGCCAATTTGAGTAAAGAAAACAAACAAACAAACAAAAAGCCCTGGGATCCCACCAGTGTGGAAACACAAACCAGGAAGCAGTTTCACATTTGAGCGGCGTTTCACAGCCTTTTAAGAAGAAGGAAAGATGGCGCACGGAGGCAGGTATATTTGACAGAAAGGAGAGGGAGGTGGTGAGAGGTAAGGAAGAAATCTAAAGAAGTGGAAAAAAGCAACAGCAGCAGCCAACAAATGGCACTTAGGGAACCAGCCAGTGCGGGTGGGTGGAATTCAAGTGACACCAGAGTGAAGGTGGTACTTCCAGGCCAAGAGACTGGCTGCAGGAAGCAGAGCAGTCCGAGTGGGGGTGAAGAAGGTTAGGGGGTAGGAAAGCATATATTGCTGGTTACTGGTTGTTCTCTCTCCTTCTGCAAGCTCTAGGAAGCTGCTTTCTCTTACCTGCTGTTTGCTGATCTCTGATCAGAGTCCAAGATGGCTGTGCTGCATTAGCTGATAGGGGTCCTCTGCATGTATCTCTCCTCACTGTCTGTTCTCGGTCAGTTTCTTCTTCCCTTCGATGCTTGGCTGAGTTCTTTATCTCTTCATTTGATGCCTAAGGTTTCAGGATTGTTGTTTTCTCTGTTTGGCTTAGTTTCTTGGATCTTTGCTGTGGAGGGACGGTGTGGTGCTTCTGCCTAGAGAGCCATGTTGCCCGGAAGTCCAAATTTCTTAATTAATGAGAAATATATTGTCTTTTATACATTTCTGTCAAGGCCTATAAACTGCTAAATATTATCTAGCTACAATATAAGGTATTTTTGTTATAAGGCAGAAGAAATAGTGTTTCCTATATAAACACTGTGAAATATATTTTACAGAGTCATAGACTTTGGTTTTAAAGTACAAAACTAACATTACATGCAAATACTATGAAGAAACTGAGTCTTATTTAAGTACTTACTATAACGAAGAAGTGTTTAGTGTTTTGCTTAGATGTCTGGAGAGTTGCACATTTTTTAAGTTGTTTTGATAACTTGATCTTTTTCAATATACTGAAAATTATGTTCTTACTGGCAATTTTACTTTATTTTGTAAAAGAGGTGGATAATATTTTTCTTTCTCTAATTATGCTATGTTTAGCATTTCTAATTATTATTTCATAATCCATTTGTTTAACTGATGTGTTGTTTGCAACCATTAAATTATCCCAATGGAATAATGACATCCCCTGTTTCATTAAGTCAACCCATACTTTATAATCCTTGTTTTGTCCTCAAGTTGATAGCCAGAATTGTGGTCAACCTTTAAAATAGATCTACTAGAATGATATTAATTCCTATTTTGAAATTATATGTTAGCAAATTTTAGTCCAATATAAAGGAGCCCTGGTGGTGCAAATGGTTAAATGCTCGGCTGCTAATTGAAAGATTGGAGATTCAAACACACCCAGTTGCTCTGAGGGAGAAAGACCTGGCAATCTGCTCCCATAAAGATTTCAGTTCTACTCTGTCACATGAGGTCTCTATGAGTCAAAAATTGACTCAACCACACCTAACAACAACAACAGTCCAGTATAACTAGAGCTTCTACAATCAGCTAATATGACGACTACAAACAAAAACTAGGGCCTAGAAAATATATTATATGAATTGTGTCCCCAGTACTTCCCATTTCTATCTAAGTTTAAAAACTTCCCCAGCAGCACTGAGAGGTTAAAGAGTTGAAACAAATAATGTGAGCTGTGAACAAGTGGGGGAGAACCACAAAGATATTTGCAGGAGATAGCTTCTCAGCTGCAGATCTCTGATGATGCAGAGCTCGGGTAGAGAAAATTTTACATAGGGAGCTTTGTCAGTCACAGTGAGGAATTACTGTCCCTAGACCACTATCAAGAAGGAAGAACTGAAAAGAGAAAAAGAATGAAAATCAATGCCTCCATCAGAGAACACGCTGCAGAGACTGACTTCCTGCCAGACTAGATCTTGAACGGTCTATTCCAAAAAGAAAGAGCTTTCATCAAGCCAGCAAGCAGAGAAGGTACATCAGCGAGTGCCCGTTCTTTTGGCTCATTTATCTTAGCTGAAAGATGTTTCAAATAAGAAAGGAGAATCTATATGAAAGTTTTAAAGTGAGAAAAGCACATAGACTTAACTTCAGAAACAAGCAATTAAACAACATATAAAAACTGGGTTTTCCTAAAATTTAGCAAAGAATAAAAATCTATGAATATATTTCCAAGGATATCATAGAATGAATCATAATTAAGGCAGAGGCTCAGGCTTGTGGTCACTGCTCCTGGTTGCCCTCAGTCCTGTTGGCCCATGAACTGTGCAACGATTACAGAAATGATAAGACAGTGTCATCCAAAAATTGTGGACATAAATAACTATATTCTCTATTCTAACAGAGAACGGAATTTGGGCAACAGGAGCACTCTCCATAAGAAAAAATGTCAGTGTCTATTTTGTGTCCCTCAGAGGAGCCTATGAGTCAATACCGCGTGCAATAAGGCAAAATCTAAAGAGACAATTTCAAGAAAAAGCAATCCAGGAGACAACACTGAATACATACAATTTAAGATTCAACAGGGACACTCTTAGCAGACACTTGGCAGAAGGAGTCAACTTTAAATTTGCTGCATTTCCAAGTCAGAGTGTCCTCAAGCAGAAAGACAATCACAAATCAGAAGGCCTAGGGGAAAGCCAAGAGCTATTCTGGTCTGAAGGATTAAGAAAACAGACTTAAGGCATTATTCCATGTCCAGTGGAAGGCAGATGCTCATTTTCTATTTTCCCGGCTTTTAAGAAGCGACTGAACTCATCTCCAATTGTTTCGATACCAAGTAGTCTTTCTGACTTATTCTATTTTGTGGGGTTTTTGTTTTTGTTTTTGTTTTGTTGTTGTTGTTTTGTTTTGTTTTAGCTTTTTTTATTGCAGTAACATCTATCATTGGTCTTCCAAACTAAAGAGCTAGGCTGAAAATAGTTTTAATATTTTCTCTTATTATAAAACTTATATATTTATTGTAAAAATAAGATTATATAGAAAGTTAAAAAAGGAAAAAGTGAAAATTACCCATAATCTCATTACACAGAATATATAACCTAAACTCTCCACGTTATAAATTCAATCTCCCATGGGTTAGAGAAATTTCATCAGGAAAGTTAGAGATGCACCATTCTAGATTACCTAGAAACAAAATTCCCCTTTGACTTTAACTTTATCTCTTGAAGATAAAGCGTGAGAGCATGTATCTTCTTCTTCCACCAGTGGAATAAAAATATGATTAGTATTCATTTGGAAATCCAATTCTATTCTTAATATTATGAAATGGGGAGGGTTGGGGAGAATGAAAAAAAAGCTTTAAGTACAAAATATTATCAATATTAGTACTTTAATATAATTCTTCAATCAAAATATTTAGTGAAAACATATCAGATCTTCCCTAGGATAAGATCACTGGTTCTAATACTTCTCTAGATAGTACACTTCCCAACTCGTTTATTTTAAAAGAAAAAGAAAAATGAAACTGCATCTTAGGAATTTTAATATAGAAAACATTCACTATTAAACTCATTGGCAAGAATTATACAAAATTCTCTTTCAAAAACCACTTAACAAATAAAACTCTTATCTGGTCTTCTCACAAAGGAAACTAAATTTTTGTTCTCCTATGCCCTTTGAAAACAGCTAATTGAATGAGAGATTCATAATGGGATTCTTTTGCAGTGTGTCTAAATATTTGGCCTCAGACCAAAACGAAACAGCTCTGAGGCCTTAGAAACTTAAAAATTAACCTCAGGTTGAAAATAGATGACTTTTGAAATGTTTAAAAGTTACCTGAGGTGCTTAATATCATTCTATCCTCAAAATAAATCACTTTTTCAGATATTAAAGAAACTTTAGGATTCTGGAATAGCCCTAAATTCATGCTTCATGAATAGAAAAAGGACTGGCAATGCTTTCCACAGTTAAGCCACTTGGCATGTTATGACATTAAAGACTCCATCTAACAACCCCAAAGGAAAGTAACTTAAGTTGAAATACAAGGTCTATCTAATAAAATCAAAATAAATGAAAGAAGAAAAGATGACACAATCTGAAGAAAAGAGGCTAGGACCTGCCAATCACTCAATAGAAACTACTGACTACTTAGCCAGTAAAAATAGAGTCTGACTGTGAGAAAAATTGGTCTTATCAGTTGACTATCTTAGGATGCATTGAATCACCTGGAAAAGTGAAAACTTACTCTATTTAATTGGGAATAAAATTCATTGGCCAGTGTTATAAAGAGTACTGCAAAGCCATTGTACATTGACTAGTCAACAAGTAATAAGATGATAGGCTACAAGACAGTACATTGCATCTATGAATGGAGTGAGCTTTACATGACAGCAGAGGAAATATCATGCACATCTGTCAAGGCATGATTGGATACAAGGAAGAGAAATTGCCTCAAACTGACACACACACAAAATGAGCTCATAAACCGATACAGATATATAAGAATCCTAGAAAATAATCTGATCAATCCAGGCATCTGATTGGCACAACCCAGACTATAGACTAATTTCTTCAGGGCCAGATTTCTACCTACAGCCAAATCAGCTATGAGCAGTAGCAGGCAGAGTTATGTGGTATAGACATGTGGAGTAAATAGCAGGGGCAGGAAAAACGGGAGGTTAAGAGTAGATGACCACTACATGTCTGTTAGTTTGTCATACTGTGGTGGCTTGTGTGTTGCTGTGATACTGAAAGCTTTGCCACTAGTATTTCAAATACCAGCAGGGACACCCTTGGTGAACAGGTGTCAACAGAACTTCCAGACTAAGTGAGACTAGGAAGAAGGACCTAGCAGTCTACTTCAGAAAAGTTGGCCAGTGAAAACCTTATGAATAGCAGTAGAACATCATCTGATATAGTGCTGGAAGATGAATCCCTCAGGTTGGAACGTGCTTAAAATACAACTAGGGAAGAGGTGCCTCCTCAAAGTACAGTCAACATGGACGGAGTCAAGCTTTCAGGACCTTTGTTGATGTGGCACAACTCAAAACTAGAAGAAACAGCTGAAAACATCCATTAATAATTGGAATGTGGAATGTAAGAACTACTAATCTAGGAAATTGGAAGTAGTCAGAAATGAAATGGAATGCATAAAGATCAATATCCTAGGCATTACTGAGCTGAAATGGACTAGTGTTGGCCATTTTGAATCAGACAACAAAAAGAACATTTCAAGATCTATCCTAAAGTACAATGCTGTCAGTGATAGGATTAATATCCACATGCCTACAAGGAAGACCAGTTAGTACGACTATTATTCAAATTTATCCACCAACCACTAAGGTCAAAGATGAAGAAACTGAAGATTTTTACCAACTTCTGCAGTCTGAAATATATCAAACATACAATCAAGACACACTGATAATTACTGGCTATTGTAATTGAAAGTTAGAAACAAAGAAGAAAGATCGGTGGTTGGAAAATATGGCCTTCATGATAGAAACGATGACAGATATTGCATGATAAATTTGCAAGACCAATAACTTCTTCATTGCAAATACCTTTTTTTAACAACGTAAATGGTGACTATACATGTGAACCTTGCCATATGTAATACACAGGAGTCAAATAGACTACATCTGAGGAAAGAGATGATATCATCAAAAAAGCTCAATATCATCAGTCAGAACACAACCAGGGGCCACCTGCAGAACAGACCATCAACTGCTCATATGCAAGTTCAACTTGAAGTTGAAGAAAATTAGAACAAGTCCATTAGGACAAGTTGAAGACAATTAGAACAAGTCCAGGAGAGCCAAAGTATGACCTTGAGTATATCCCACCTGAATTTAGAGATCATCTCAAGAACAGATTTGATGCATTGAACGCTAATGACCAAAGACCAGACAAGTTGTGAAAGGACATCATACATGAAAAAAGCAAGAGGTCAATAAAAAGAGAGTAAAGAAAGAAAAGACAAAAATGGATGTCAGGAGAGACTCAGAAAATTGCTCTTGGAGGTAAAGTAGCTAAAGGAAGAGGAAGAAATGATGAAGTAAAAGAGCTGACCAGAAGATTTCAAAGGGTGTCTTGAGAAGACAAAGTAAAGTAATCTGAAAAAAAATTCAAGCCTCGAGTTGCAATACTGAAGAATTCTATGGGCAAAATATTGAATGACGAAGGAAGCATTAAAAGAAGATGGAAGAATACACAGTCACTGTACCAAAAAGAATTGGTCGACTTTCAACCATTTCAGGAAGTAGCATATGATCAAGAACCAATGGTACTGAAGGAAGAGGTCCAAGTTTCACTGAAGGCATTGGTGAAAAACAAGGCCCCAGGAATTGATGGAATACCAATTGAGATGTTTCAACAAACGGATGCAGCGCTGGAGGTGCTCAGTTGTCTATGCCAAGAAATTTGGAAGACAGCTACCTGGCTGTCTTTTGTTTCTGTTTATACACAACTGGAAGAGATCCTTATCTGTACCCATTCCAAAGAAAGGTGATCCAACTACATGTGGAAATTATCAAACAATATCATTAATATCAGACACAAGTAAAATTTTGCTGAAGATCATTCAAAAGCGGTTGCAGCAGTACATCCACAGGGAACTGCCAGAAATTCAAGCCAGATTCAGAAGAGGACATGGAACAAGGTATATCATTGCTGATGTCATATGGATCCTAGCGAAAGCAGAGAATACCAGAAGGATGTTTTGACTATGCAAAGGTGTTCAACTGTGTTGATCATAACAAATTATGGATAACATTGCAAAGAATGAGAATTCCAGAACACTTAATTGTGCTCATGAGGAACCTGTACATAGATGAAGAGGCAGTCATTGGAACAGAAAAAGGGGATACTGCGTGGTCTAAAGTGAAGAAAAGTGTGTGTCAGGGTTGTATCCTTTCACTATACTTATTCCATCTGTATGTTGAGCAAATAATCCAAGAAGCTGGACTATGTGAAGAACACGGCATCAGGACTGGAGGAAGATTCATCAAAAATCTGCGAATATGCAGATGACACAATCTTGTTTGCTGAAAGTGAAGTGAACTTGAAGCAATTACTGATGAAGACCAAAGACCACAGCCTTCATTATGGATTATACCTCAACATAAAGAAAACAAAAATCCTCACAACCAGGCAAATAACCAATATTATGATAAATGGAGAAAAGATTGAAGTTGTTAAGGATTTCATTTTACTAGGATCCACAATCAACGCCCACGGAAGCAGCAGTCAAGAAATCAAATGACGTATTGCACAGGGCAAATCTGCTACAAAAGACCTCTTTAAAGTTTTCGAAAGCAGAGATGTCATTTTAAGAATTAAAGTTCGCCTGACCTAAGCCATGGTGTTTTCAATCACCTTATACGAATGTGAAAGCTGAACAATGAATAAGGAAGACTGAAGAAGAATTGATGCCTTTGAATTATGGTGTTGGCAAAGAATATTGACTATACCATGGACTGCCTGAAGAATGAACAAATCTATCTTGGAAGAAGTACAGCCAGAATGTTCATTAGAAGCAAGGGTGGTGTCATGGATTGAACTGTGTACCCCAAAAAATGTGTGTAACAATTTGGTTAGGCCATGATTCCCAGAATTGTGTGGTTGTCCTCCATTTTGTGATTGTAATTTTATTTTATAGAGGATTAGAGTGGAATTGTAACATCACCCTTACTCAGGTCACATCCCTGATCCAATGTAAAGGGAGTTCCCCTGGGCTGTGGCCTGCACCACCTTTTATCTCTTATAAGAGATAAAGAGAAAGGGAAGCAAGCAGACAGCTGGGGACCTCATACCATCAAGAAAGCTGTGCCAGGAGCAGAGCGCGTCCTTTGGACAGGGTTCCCTGCGCCGAGAAGCTCCTAGTCCAGGGGAACACTGTTGAGAAGGCCGACAGAGACAGAAAGACTTCCCCTGGAGCTGACACCCTGAATTTGGACTTTTAGCCTACTTTGACTAAACTTCTCTTCGTTAAAACCATCCACTTGTGGTATTTCTGTTATAGCAGCACTAGATGACTAAGACAGAATTTGGTACCGAAAGAGTGGAGTGTTGCTCTAACAGATACCTAAAATGTGGAAGCGGTTTTAAAACTGTGAATGGATAGACGTGCGGCAGTGACAGGACCAGCAGCAGCAGAAAACCTACAGCAGCAGAGAAATGGCAGCAGCAGAGAAGCAGCAGCAGCAGAACCAGGAGACCAGTGCGAGATGGCACTGGAGCCCACCCATGGAGAGAGAGAGCTGAGTGCCTGTGTGCAGGATGATTCCTGGCGGAGTTGGGCACCTCCGGGTACTTACTGGTGGAGCTACAGAGCTTTGGAACCCTTGCCCCAGGAGGGCAGATGCGGGCATGAGGCCCGAGGGCCAAGAGGCCATAGGAAGCAGAAGCTGAAGAGACAAGGGACACAAGAAGCCCAGCTGCTTCAGTCTCAAAAGGTATGGCCATGACCTCAGGGGTTTCAAAGGGTGGAGCCATGGCCTCTGGTGTTTCTAAGGGTGAAGTCGCCACTCAGATGGACTAGGAGAATGGTGCACCTAAAGCCAAGGGAGCAGAGTTGCTGTCCCAGTGGGCCTGGAAGGCAGAGCTGAAGCCCAGGGCCGAGGGGCCTCCACTCAGAATCCAGAGACTGTGGCCAATACCTTGAGTCTGGAGGGCAGGGCTACTGTGTAAATTGTCTCAGAGAACAGAGGATTATTTTCAAGCCTTGAGGGCTAATGTAATGTGTTCTGCTGACTTGCTTGGTGCCTGTTATCACTTCTTTTCCTCTGGTTTCTCCCATTTGTAATGGAAATGTCTAGCTTGTGCCTGTTCTGCCATCGTACCTTTGGAAGCAGACAACTTGTATTCTAGATTTCACAGATGAAGAGGAAGTTTTGGATTTTGGACTTGGAGTTAAGACTTTTGATATGATATGATGGGGTGAATATGTTTTGCATGTTGCAAGGATGTGATTTTTGGGGGGCCAAAAGGTGGGATGTCATGGATTGAACTGTGTCCCCAAAAAATGTATGTAACAATTTGGCTAGGCCATGATTCCCAGAAATGTGTGGTTGTCCTCCATTTTGTGATTGAAATTTTATGTTTAAGCGGATTAGAGTGGAATTGTAACATCACCCTTACTCAGGTCACATCCCTGATCCAATGTAAAGGGAGTTTCCCTGGGGTGTGGCTTGCACCACCTTTTATCTCTTGAGAGAGATAAAAGGAAAGGGAAGCAAGCAGACAGTTGGGGACCTCATACCATCAAGAAAGCAGTGCTGGGAGCAGAGCGTGTCCTTTGGACCAGGGTCCCTGTGCTGAGAAGCTCCTAGTCCAGGGGAACACTGATGAGAATGCCAACAGAGAGAGAAAGACTTCCCCTGGAGCTGACACCCTACTTTGACTGGGAGGAAATAAACTTCTCTTCATTAAAACCATCCACTTGTGGTATTTCTGTTATAGCAGCACTAGATGACTAAGACAGGTGGCGAGACTGCGTCTCACATACTTTGGACATGTTATCTGGAGGGCCCAGTCACTGGAGAAGGACACTATTCTTGGTAGAGGGTCAGCGAAAAAGAGGAAGAACCTCAACAAGATGGATTGACACAGTGGCTGCAACAATGGGCTTAAGCATAATAATGATTGTGAGGCTGCTGCAGGACCAGGCAGTGTTTTGTTCTGTTATACATACGGCCATTATGAGTTGAAATCAACTCAACAGCACTGAACAACAACAAGAATGGATGAAGGATGGATTTATTAGAAGGGAAGTGAAGGAGAACATCTGATATGCTTATTTAGTACATTACACCCCCTATACTTGCCTTTTAAACTTACTCTTTCCAAATGTTCAATAATTCTCTTATCTAATATGATGTAATGATCACCTTTAAAACAGTAAAGACATTCTCCTCATTGAAGAATAGAATAGAATAGAAAAAAAAATCATAGTGAATGTAACATTATAAATGTTAGTATTAAGCATTATTTCTGGAAACTTTTGTTTCTGTTCATACACATACACATACAACCACACTTATGTATGTGCTAAAACAAGATGTAAAATGTACTTCTGATACTTAAGTTTCTATAATCTCTTTTCAGCAGTCTCAGTGCACCAACTGCAGGTAGAAGTGAATTTCTGCAACATGGCTACATAATATGTTTCCTTTTGCTCCCTGAGCCAGATGTTTTGGGACCTGAGTTTGTCCTTTTCACTTGATAAATTGCCCGGTACTCCAAAAAAAAAATAACCATTCAATCTCACTATCCTTGCATTTTGCACCTCTCGAAATTACTCTATGATAGAAAGTACCCAAGTACCCAAAGCATTGCCCTCTGGTTGGTACAATGGCCCCAATAAACCACAGACAACAAAAACAAAGATTCTTAGCTTCCCATTTCCAGATTTGAAGAGGTATTTCATTGCCCTTTGTCCTAATCCAATAACAAATCCAACAATTTCATACTTACTATGCTCCTTACTCCCCAGTATCATTCTCTGCCTTTGTCTCTACTCACGTAAGGATATGGATTTCTTAGCAGCCACAGCAAACAGAACAATCCACATTTAGTAAGGATGATGCCTGAAAGGCTCCAGGAAAATAGTATCAAAATTTTGTGCACTTTCACTTCAGGGATGGATTCAGTGTTTAAGATTAAATGTTCAACAAATTCTGAATTTTGGGTAGTGGTTAAAAAAGAGGAGTCTCTGCCATTAGCATTAGCTATTCCAGTGCCCAATAGGGTCAGGCAAAAAGATCATGAAACAGAATCAAAATCAGTGACCTTTCCCTCAGTAAATCCTCTTTATTAGAGTTCACCTATGTCTTAGGCAGCAGAGACTAAAGGATACTATCAGAAACAGGGAGTATAGGATATATAGTCTACTGCATGCATCTATCATATTACCATATTATAAAGAAATTATCTATGTACATCTTAGTAACCCCCACTAGACTATAAAGGTCTATAACTTATTCAGCTTTGTCTGACAGAATGCCAGGCATATACACACATACCCCTTACTGCTACATACTCTATATGTTGTATAGTGTACTCATTCTCAGGTAATCTATTTGCTGTCCTTATCAGACTTTGAGCTAAAGAACACTTCCAGATATCATTATAACTACATGTCTGGACCAGGTAGATCTCAGCTGTCACTGAGTTAAGATTCTGATGCCCATGGAAGACAAATCAAACAAGAACACTTCTATAGAATGCCACTTAAGGCATCAGAGTGGCTTACGGAAGTACAATAACACCACTCATCGTATCTTTTACATTCCAAAGTTCAATAGGCTGGGATCCCCGAAGCAGCACATCACAGTTGATGAGGCAAAAAAGCTAGGTTTGTGTTCCAATTCTATCACTTATCAGCTTCATAACCTTAAACAAATAATGACATGCAACTGCTTCAAGTACCTTATTTATAAAATTAGGGTTAATTCATATTTATCTCATAGAATTCAATAAGTAATGTTTTTAAGCATATAGCAGATTACGTGAGACAAAGTGTGTACTCATTTAATTCACAGTTACTTCTATTATTATTATTATTAGAAGGGGAGAAAGAGGAGGAGGTGGAGAAGAAAAATATCCAGTTAGATTTTGAAGGACAAGCAGTTTCTTTAAAGAGTAGATGATGTATTTGATAACTCTACAGAAGTCTTCTATTTCTATTATATTACATAAAATTTTGGGTATCAACATGCATTAACATGAGAAAAATTATTGGTACAAGAACATCCTCTTTAGATATAACAGAACTTCAAGTACTGATTATAGAGAAAAAATTTTTTCAAAGAATGTATAGTTAGATCTTTTCTACTCAAGGTAAGCCTTTTCTAAAGTTTAAAAACAGCCTTTTCTAAAGTCTTGAAAAAGTATAATTTTGGAATATTTGTATCCAAATTACCACAGTGGTCAGAGGGATAGTAAAATAGTTTCAACATGGGATTGGAGAAAACCACAAAATCATGAGAAGTTCCACAGTTATGATGAGATTTTTCCCTCTACTTATAATATTGAAACTACTAAGCCTTGCTTCCTTTTCAAATTCAGGAATGAAAAGACTGTATTTCAGGTTAGGCAATGAAATGAGGGCTGCAATAGTTCTAGGATTAAGGACAATGGTAAAAAAGGGTAAAAAACTGTTTAAAATATGGGCAGATATAAAATATGAACAGATATTTCACGAGTTATGCAAATGACCAACAAATATATGAAGATCAGAACATTATCAGGTAAATGCAAATTAAAATTACAATAGGATACTACTATTCATTTACTAGAACAGCTAAAATAAAAAAGGCTGATAACGCCAATGTTAGTAAGGATGTAGAGTAACTGGAATTTTCATATATTGCTGGCGGGAATGTTAAATAATTTAAGGACTTTGAAAAAAGTCTGGAAATTTCTTACAAAAGTAAACATATACCTACTCTATGAGCCAGCAATTCCAGCCCCAGGTATTTACCCAAGTAAAATATATATGTTTAGAAAAAGATTTGTAAAAGAATGTTCATAGTAGCCTTATTCATAATATTCAAAAATGGAAACTGTCCAGCTATCCATTGAACATAAGAAAGTATAAACAAATTGCTATATATTCATACCATGGAATACTGGTCAACAATAAAAAGAAATAATCTCCTAATACCCAAACAATATAGATAAATCTCAAACCATTATTCTGCATGAATGAAGCCTTTCACAAAAGATTATATACTTTACAATTTTATTTATATGACATTCTGCAACAGGCAAAACTATTCTACAGTGGAAAAAAATTAGAGTCAGTAATGTGATTCTACTTTCTGGAAGTGGGAGCAGGGATTGACTGGGAAAGGGCACAAGGGAACTTTGTGGAGTGAAGATAATGTTCTATATCTTGTTAGACATTTTGGTAACAGGTCTATGCATTTTTCACAATCTGGTGAATGTGCATTTAAGATTCATGCATTATATTGTATATAACTTTCACATCAAAAGAAAGATATAAATAAATACAGAACTCTATTTCTTGATATGCATGCTGAAATATTTAGGGGAAAGTCTGCTCATGCTGGCAATTGACTTCGACGTGCCAAAAAGTAAGATGGATTGATGGATGTTTATAGTGATAGATGGATAAACACATAATAAAGCAAGTATTAGTAAAATACTGATGAAAGAATCTAGGTGGTGAGTTTACAGACGTTCACTATAAAAAAAACTTTTAAGTTTGTTATATGTTTTAAAATTTTCATGGTAAAATATTGACAAAAAAGAGGCAGTTGATAGTTTAAATTTCATTCTTATTTCTATTAAAAATTAAACGTCAAATTTCTTGCTGTTGGCAGGAAGCCATCAGAAAGGTACATTATCTATAGCTTTATAGTAATATATATATTTTTTAAAAGAAAAAAGATTTATTCACAAATTAAACCTCAGCCACAAATACATCAAACTCGCTAAGGTCAATGAAATAATGCTTAGATAAACAGAGGAGGAAATCTACTGCAATTTTTCCAATACTGGAAATCTCTCAAATATCACAAATATCATTTCTACTTTCCCTTTGAAAGTACCTTTATTTCTTTATCCAATACAGATGCATATACACCACAGAAAGGTGAAGGAAAAAAAAAACTAAGAAGTCATTATTATTATAGTTTAAATCATAAAAATTACAAGAACAAGATTCTTATTTAAATTTTTGTTTTCAAAAACATAAAGTGCATAAAGATCTATATAACAACCCTGAGGTGACAAAAATTAGTAAATACTGCCAAAATTAGTCTTTAAAAAACATGAGAAAATTTTCTTTTAATATTGGGTTAGTTTTCTAATTTTGCTGTGACTTTTCACTCTTTCATAAATTCTTATGAGTGGGATGAGAATTTATTAATTTATTATAGTGTTAGCTTCAGTTTCAGATTATAAAATCAGAAAGTAAAAATGAAAGGACCTACCTTCCCATCAAGAAAATAAAATAATGATATTATATCTTACAATGGAGAATATCAGAGCACCATACACAATGGTAAATTATTTGTGGACAAGGTTTCATGATTTATATAAAAAAAAATGTAACACAATCAATGAGTTTTGGCGGATTACTTTTTAGTTTTTTCCTTCTTGTCCAGGTATTCAGAGAGACTAGCTGAGGAACTTGTGCAATAATAGGATATATTCCATCAATAATATGTGATTTATAGTTCTGAGTATTTCCTCCTTGCCCAGATATTTTTAAAGGTAAGGGGTCTACATATAAGCCATATAGTTAGTTAGCTTTGCTTCAGTAACAAACAACTCCCAAACTTCAGTGGCTTACAGCAACATTTGTTTTTCATCTGACTCTGCTAAATGTGTCTTCTCCTTGCTGTATCCAGGCAGAAGATAACGTGTTAAAAATAAGCAATTCCCCAGAAGCTTGGACAATGTTCCAAGACTTCTGGGTATCTTATCATTAAATACACCCCTGCAAACCAACTTCATTAATCTCTCAAGAATGCTCTTTCTTGTTTCCCAAGGACCTTGCTCAGTTTGAAGTAACAGATGGTAACTTAACCTAAAAGTTTTTTTTCCAAGACTGTATCTCTAAGATTTTGTGTATTCCATGTGACCTGTTTTTCTGCACTACTGTATAACCTTCAAAGAACCAACTGTACATTCTTTCTTTTATCACAGGATTGTAAATGGCATATAAGCAAAAAAAAAAAAAAAATGCTTTGTGATAGTCACAGCAGTTTCTCTAGAACTGACTGCCCATTGGCAAATGTCTTTCTCTTTCTCTCTCACTCTTAGTAGTTGTTATATTTAATTGTCAAAGTCTTATTGTTTTTAACATATGTCACTCTTTCTGCAGAGGGTAAGAGCAAGAAAACTAGTCAAAACCTCACAATGTTTCTTGAAGCTTCTCAGCTATGGCATATGACATCTGCTTATATACAATATAGAGAGCAATAAAGGACTCAAAAGCAAAAGTCCTCAGGCCAATACATAATCTAAGGAATAGGCGCCAATAGTTTTGTTTTGTTTTTAAATAATATTTTATTATGTTTTCAGTGAAAATTTAAACAGCAGATTAGGTTCCATTCAACAATTTCTACTCAAATTTTACAGTGACATAAGTTACATTCTTCTCAACGCATGAACATTCTCATTATTTCCTTTCTGGTTGTTCCATTTCTAGTAATCTAGTTCCCCTGCCCCCTTACTTTCTCATCTTATTTTTAACCCTTTTGTTACTACATTTTTTCTCTTTATTTTTTCGATGGCATGTGTTTTCAGTATTGGACTGCATGCTTACTAAATGAGTGTGTTTAAATTTTTGGTTGGTAATATGGATTTTGAGAAATATGATCTGGTAATACAAGCTACCAATAAGGTGAGTGGCACAATGGTGCCACCGATATGTGGTACAACAATATACCAATGAGAGCTATATAAATAATATATTGCGGGCGCCTTTTCATTAGGTTACATGGGGAACCTCTGGTTTTCCAAATATGACACAGAAAAACCAAAACAAACCCATCAGGGCTCCCTAACTATCACACAGGAAAGCCATAATTATGCACCTAAGCCTTATCTCATAGAAATAAAGGGAAAAAAGGCAGAAGTTTAAAAAACTAACACATCTAGGAAACATCACTTAATAGAATGCTCAACCTACACAAGAATGAGGCTCCAATTCTGATCTGCTGAGCTTCAGGCATTTCAAAAGGGACCCACCTTGACACTAAATTCATTAGAACCAGAATAACGTCTTACCTCTGAGGTCCAGGGGCATGAAAAGTGACTAGTATATCATTAACCCAATGGTGATGACAAGGTTTTGAAGTAATTGTTGACCATTTGCAGCCAACAGTTTTGAAGTGAAGCAAATTCACTGAGTTCAAAGAGTAATTTAATATAAAAAAAGAATGATTATCATTGAAAGACATTTTATTTTTCTTTCCTGGAGAGATAATTTTCCTGTTACTTCTCTGTAAGAATGCCATTATTTTTCTGTTTAAATAAAAGGGTATTTATTTACACTCAGAGAGAATAAATATTTTCTTGCCTTATGACAAATATCAGAACCAAAACATCAATGGGAGCAGTAGTAGAGTCAAAAAAAATTAAGAAGAATAAAATGACATAGTGTATAAAATGCATAAGAAAGAGAAAGTATGCAAGAAAAACAAACTGCAAGAGATAGTACATATATGGAAGAAACGTCATTTTATTCAAACTTTGGAGACAACAACTAAACTAACTTCTCTGAATGTGCGTCAAACCTTTGAAGAGCTTGAGCCTAATTAATGGTGGGGAAGGATGGTGTAGAATGTACTGTGTACTATAAAAATCCAGCCATATTATACGCAAAATCAAAATTTTAGACAAAAAGAAATAAGACGAAAACTATCAAAGAAAAAAATCATTTCTTGGAATATATCTTAGAGAAAAAAATACTGATGTTCAAGCCCTTCCTAGAAATCTACAAGAAGCTATCAGCCTTGCTATCAGTCAATTATTTGAAAAACATTGTGTTAAACACTAAGTTTAGGCTTTTGTTAATGAAAATTTTAATGTCATCAATGAAATTATACTCTTTTTTTTTAATGCAGAGTTTCCATTATTGTTAAAGGAAAATTTCCTTCATGAATTCAAGCTGAAGGACATAACTGGTCAGTTTTTGGACCAACAAGAAGAAGAAAGATATATTTATTGAACCTAAAATTACGAAGAATAACTGCCAGAATCATTGCTTAACAGGATGTACTTCAACTATTCATCATCAAAGTTAGTTATGTATACAGCAAATTAAGGCTAAAAATGTCTCTTCACTTGACTTAATGAAACTCTTAAAGTAAAATAGTTTTCAAAATGATTTCAACGAAAAACATCAAATACCATCCAAACTGGATGAATTCAATATCCCAATAAGAAAGTTGGGAAAATTGTTTCTTTGCTGACTCTTATTCTTTACTAAAAAACTGTCCAAAGGAAATGCGAGAAAATAAAGTTAGATTCAATTACCAAAGATAACTTTCAGAAAATCACTTTGGAGAATCTGGGATTAAAAGTTCTCCTTTATTTACCTAGATAAATAACCATTTTTACACATACTTTCAAAGCTACAATTCCTGAATTTCTGCCTACGGGAGAAAAAAATGTATCCTAGATTTAACCTTACAAGTGACCTAGACTAGCATTTATCTCCTATACTACTTAGGGTGTAAAAGTTTTTTTGGCAAAAAGCAGAATCATGGCTCACAAAATATCTATATATGTAAACCTGTTGCCATCAAGTTGATTCTGACTCATAGTGACCCTATGTGATAGAGTAGAACTGCCCCATAGGGTTTACAAGGCTGTAATCTTTACAGAAGCAGACTGCCTCATCTTTTTCCCATGGAGTGGCTGGTGGGTTTGAACTACTGACCTTTTGGTTAGCTGCTGAGCACTTAATCACTGCACCACCAAGGCAGTGGATAAGAGCTTAGCTGCTAACCAAAAGGTCAGCAGTTCAAATCCACCAGCCTCTCCTTGGAAAATCTACGGGGCAGTTCTACTCTGTCCTATAGGGTTGCTATGAGTTGGAATTGACTCATCAGCAACAGGTATATACATATACATACGCACATACACACACACACACACACACACATATATTTGATGATAAACAATCTTTAAAGAACAATTTTCTTTCAAAATTACCACTTATTTAGTCATAATTTATCTACTCACTGAACGGCTCTTCTGACTAAAAATGGCATCCTGAGCAAACAGATTTATTTCTCCTCCTATCTCCAAATCCTATTACAATAACAAGGCACAAAAGAGAATAAATGTATAAATGTAGTAAAAACTGGAGAGGGACTAAATATTTGTGGAATACCCACACGAGTATTCCACAAATATTTAGTCCTCCTCCAATTTATAAGAAGCCCTGATGGTGCAGTGGTTAAGAGCTCAGCTTCTAATCAAAGGTTGGCAGTTCAAACCACCAGCCACTCCTAGGAAACCGTATGGGGCTTTCCTATATGGGTCACTATGGGTCAGAATCAACTCAATGACAACCAGTACCCACTAAAAAGTCAAGAACTGTCCTAAGAACTGTGGACCTAATAGAGGACAAGTTAGGCTAGGTCATTGCTCCGATGGAGTTACTATTCAGGTATGGAAGACACAAATAATTATATAAATGAACAGAAAAGATATCAGAATCATAATAGGTGTTACATAGAGAATTACCACATGAGTGCAAGGGACTGGGGGGCCATCTTAGATGAGGTATTTAGGAAAGACCTCTCTGAAAATTCAACACCGAAGCTAAGATCTGAATAACCATGACTGGAACAAAGGGAGCACACTTCTAGGCAAAGGTAGCAAATATTGTGAAAATCCTAGGGTGGGAATCAGATGGGTATATTTGAGTAACAGATAGAAGGCCACTAGCAGAGGCAGGGCGAAGATGGTAGAGTAGTCAGACACTTCTGGTGGTCCCTCTTACAACAAAGACCCAAAAAAACAAGTGAATCAATTATATGTGACAATCCAGGAGCCCTGAACATCAAAGGCAAAGTTGAGGAATCTGACTGAGTGGTGGGGGGAGGGAGAGACGATTCAGAAGCAGTGAGGAGTTACCAGACCTGAACCGGCAGGAGCCAAGCCTTTCAGCCCGGATCAGCTTGGGGTGCTCGGTGAGGCAGGCAAGCAGCAGCACTCGGGAGGCGTTTTCCACATCAGGAGAAACCCAATGGTAGAGAGTCTACTCAGCTATCCAGAACCAGTGAGAAGCAGCCCTCGATCATTGAAAGAGAAGTGCTTACATCTGGCCGACCACTTGGATCAAAAACACCCCCCGTAGGGAAAAAACCCTCTCCTATTTACCTCACCGCTCCCTACTCTGCACTGGGTCCAGGACCAGCTTCAGCAATTGCCAAGTCTCCCGGGCCAGAAGTTGGAACCATCACGCGTCCTGAGCCATTCTCCCAGCCTTGGAGAGTAAACAAATTGACTAAAAGGGGAAAAAATAATCTGCTGGCTCCCCTAAGCCAGGAATTCAGGGTAGGCACAGCTCCTTTGCCTAGGCACAGGCATAAGGGATTCATGGATTTTGAATGCCTTTCCTCCTGCATAGACTTGCGTGGGTCAATTTCAACAGTGTAGGCCCACATTACCACAGTACAACAGGGTATATACCTGAAGTCTAACTTCAACTGTTTCAGCCGTGAAGTGGCAGGTTCATGACATTTGACACTGCTCTGTCCGTTAAACAGGGTCTTCACCTACCCACATCAGGGGCCTGAGGACTGGGGCTCCACCCATGCCACCTAGACACCTGCAACAGGGGCCCAAGAATAAAAGGTTTCCCCCAGTCCTTACAGCCAATAGCCTTCGGTGCTCATAGTCCAGCTGCAAAACCACCCACCTACGTGCTCTAGGGAACAGGGAAACGCCTTCCTCCTGGACACTCGAGGGCAGCCATCAGCCCCCTACCTTGCTCAGAGCGTATCCCTCTGCTACAGCCAGATGCCGGTGCCTACACCAATCACCCATGCCTGTCAAGGACTGTAAGTGAGAGCCTAAACCACACACTTAGTGGCCATCTACCTGGCACCTGAGCTGAATCCCTACAGGAGGAGTGGGAGGACTCCTGAACTCACATACCTAGTAACAGATCTAACCACCTGGTGACAGGTCATTAGAGCTTCAAAGGTGCCAATAATCAAACTAGCTCATATGAGCAGCCTATTTGGGCATATCAAAAGCAAACAAGAAGCTAGGACACAGTAAGCAAACATAAAATAAAATAAATAAATATAATAACTTATTGATGGCTCAGAGACAACAGTCAATATCAAATCACATAAAGAAGCAGACCATGATGGCTTCAGAAAGCTCACAAAATAAAGAATTTAGAAATTTTCCGGAGGAAGAAAATTTCTTAGAACTACCAGAGACAGAATACAAAACATTAATATGCAGAACTTTTCAAGAGACTAGGAAGGAAATTAAGCAAAATGCAGAACACACAAGAGAGGAACTTAAAAAGATCAGAGAAGTGTATAATAACAAATTTAACAAGCTGCAAGAATCGATAGAGAGACAGCAATCAGAAACCCAGAAGATTAACAATAAAATTTCAGATTTAGACTACTCAATAGAAAGTCATAGGAGCAGAATTGAGGCAATGGAAGTCAAAATTCGTGAGACTGAAGATAAAGCACTTGACATCAACTTATTTAAGGAAAAATCAAATAAAAAGATTTTAAAAAATGAAGAAAACCTAAGAATTATGTGGGATTCTATCAAGAGGAATTAACCTATGAGTGATTGGAGTACAAGAATGGGGGAGATAACAGAAAATACTCCGAAAATTGTTGAAGATACGTTGGCAGAAAACTCCTGTGATATCGTGAAAGATCAGAAGATATCTACCAAGATGCTCATCGAACCCCACATAAGGTAGATCCCAAAAGAAAGTCACCAAGACATATTATAATCCAGCTTGCCAAAACCAAAGAAAAAGAGAGAATTTTAAGAGTGGCAAGGGATAAATGAAAAGTCATCTACAAAGGACAGTCAATAAGAATAAACTTGGGCTACTCAGCAGAAACCACGCAGGCAAGAAGGCAATGGGATGACATATATAAAGCTTGAAAGAAAAAAACTGCCAGCCAAGAATTAGATATCCAGCAAAACTTCTCTCAAATATGATGGTGAAATTAGGGCATTTCCAGACAAAATAGAAGCTTAGGGAATTTGCAAAAACCAAACCAAAATTACAAGAAATACTAAAGGCAGACATCCGGTTAGAAAATCAATAACATCAGATAATGATCCAAGACTACAACACAGGACAGACCAACCAGATATCAACCCAGATAGGGAAGTCACAAAGATAAATCAAAGCTAAAACACCGAAAATAGGGAAACAGATGTCAATATGTAGAAGATGACAACATTAAAACAAAAAAGAGGGACTTAAAAAATGTAGACACAGATTTTTCATATGGAGAGGAAGTCAAGGCGATATAAAGAAATAAAAGACTGGTATAAACTTAGAAAAATAGGGTTAAATATTAAGGTAACCACAAAGGAAATTAACAATCCTACAAGTCAAAATAAAAAACAAGAAAAATATAAAGACTCAGCAAATACAAAATCAACAACAATGAAAAGATGAAAAGAAAATACATAAAGAAAAACAACTCAGCACAGAAAATTAAGTAGAACAAAGAAACTGTGAACAACACACACAAAAAAAAACATCAAAATGACAGCACTAAGCTCATACTAGCAATAATTACGCTGAATGTAAATGGACTAAATGCACCAGTAAAGAGACAGACCGGCAGATTAGATAAAAAACACATGATCCATCTATATGCTGCCTACAAGAGACATATCTGAGACTTAAAGACACAAACTAAAACTCAAATGATGGAAAAAAATATATTAAGCAAACAACACACAAAACAGAGCAGGAGTGGCAATATTCATCTCTGACAAAATAGACTTTAAAGTAAAATCCACCACAAAGGATAAGGAAGGACACTATATAATGATTAAAGGGTCTATACGCCAGAGAGACATAACTATAATAAATATTTATGCACCCAATGACAGTGCTCCAAAATACATAAACTCTAACAACATTTAAAAGAGAGAGAGACAGCTCTACAATAGGAGTAGGAGACTTCAACACACCATTTTCTGTGAAGGACAGAACTTCCAGAAAGAAGCTCAACAAAACACGCAAGATCTAAATGCTACAGTCAACCAAATGAATCTCGTAGACATATACCGAACACGCCACCCAAGAGTAGCCAAGATACTTTCATTTTGAATGCAAATGGATCATTCTCCAGAATAGACCATATATTCGGCCATAAAGCAAGCCTTAACAAAATCCAAAGCATCGAAATATTACAAAGCATCCTTTCTGAACATAATGCCATAAAAGTAGAAATCATAAACAGAAAAAGCAAGGAAAAAACATCAGGCACATGGACTGGACATCCCCTTGCTCAAAATCTACTGGGTTAGTGGGAAGAAGCCCTGAATAAGTAAAGCACTACTGAAGAAGAAGAAGAAAGTTGGAGGACTCACACTACCGGACTTCAGAACCTACTCTACAGCTACAGTAGGCAAAACAGCCTGGTACTGGTACAATGACAGATACATTGACCAATGGAACAGAATTGAGAACCCAGATGTAAACCTATCCACCTATGGTCACCTGATCTTCGACAAGGGCCCAAAGTACATCAAATGGGGAAAAGACAGTCTTTTTAACA
>NW_004444132.1:1322951-1324665 GCF_000243295.1 Trichechus manatus latirostris
CAACAGCCAACATCATCCTAAATGGAGAGACTTTGAAAGTGGGAACCAGACAAGGATGCCCTTTATTACCACTCTTATTCAACATTGTGCTGCAGGTCTTAGCCAGAGCAATTAGGCTAGAAAAGAAATAAAGAGCATCCTTTGGTAGGGAAGAAGTAAAAGTATCTCCATTTGCAGATGATAAGATCTTATACACAGAAAACCCCAAAGAAACCACAAGAAAACTACTAGAACTAATAGAAGATTTCAACAAAGTATCAGGATACAAGATAAACATACAAAAATCAGTTGGATTCGTTTGCACCAACAAAGAGAACTTCAAAGAGGAAATCACCAAATCAATACTTATTTACAATAGCACCCAAGAAGATAAAATACTTAGGAATAAATCTAACCAGAGACATAAAAGACCTATAAAATAAAAACTACAAGACACTACTGCAAGAAACCAAAAGAGACCTGCATAAGTGGAAAAAAAAAAACCCTGCTCATGGATTGGAAGACTCAACATTGTGAAAATGTCAATTCTACCCAAAGTGATCTACAGATAGAAAGCAATCCCAATCCAAATTCCAACACCATTTTTTAATGAGTTGGAGAAACAAATCAACAACTTCATATGGAAAGGGAAGAAGCCCCGAATAAGTAAAGCATTAGTCAAGAAGAACAACAAACTGGGTGGCCGCATACTACCGGATTTTAGACCCTATTATACCACCACAGTAGTCAAAACAGCCTGGTACTGGTACGACAACAGATACATAGACCACTGGAACAGAATTGAGAATCCAGATATAAACTCATCCACCTATGAGCAGATGATATTTGACAAAGGCCCAAAGTCCGTTAATTGGGGAAAAGACAGTCTATTTAACAAATGATGCTGGCATAACTGGATATCCATCTGCAAATAACTGAAACAAGACCCATACCTCATACCATGCACAAAAACTAACTTAAAATCGATCAAAGACCTAAATATAAAATTGAAAACAATAAATATCATGGAAGAAAACATAGGGACAATGCTAGAAGCCCTAATACATGGCATAAACAGAATATGAACCATAAGTAACAATGCACAAGCACCAGAAGAGAGACTAGATAACTGGGAGCTCCTAAAAATCAAACACTTATGCTCATCAAAAGACTTCACCAAAAGAGTAAAATGACAACCTACAGACTGGGAAAAAGTTTTTGGCTATGATAAATCTGATCATAGTCTAATCTCTACAATCTACAAAACCTCCACAACAAAAAGACAAATAACCCAATTAAAAAATGGGCAGAGGATATGAACAGGCACTTCACCAAAGAAGACATTCATGTGGCTAACAGACATATGAAGAAATGCTCATGATCATTAGCCATTAGAGAAATGCAAATCAAAACTACAGTGAGATACCATCTCACCCCAACAAGGCTAGCATTGATCCAAAAAGCACAAAATAATAAATGTTGGAGAGGTTGTGAAGAGACTGGAACACTTATACACTGTTGGTAGGAATGTAAAATGGTACAACCACTTTGGAAATTGATTTGGTGCTTCCTTACAAATTTGGAAATAGAAGTAACATACTATCCAGCAATCCCACTCCTTGGAATATATCCTAGAGAAATAAGATCCGTCACACAAATAGACATATGCACACCCATGTTCATTGCAGCACTGTTCACAATAGCAAAAAGATGGAAACAACCTAGGTGCCCATCA
>NW_004444132.1:1325214-1329570 GCF_000243295.1 Trichechus manatus latirostris
AAGGAGAATGAAGAACACCAAAGACACTAGGAAAGTATTAGCCCAAGAGACAGAAAGGGCCACATAAACCAGAGACTTCATCAGCCTGAGACCAGAAGTACTAGATGGTGCCTGGCTACCACCAATGACTGCCCTGACAGGGAACACAACAGAGAGTCCCAGATGGAGCAAGAGAAAGGTGAGGTTCAGAACTCAAATTCTAGTAAGGAGACCAGACTTAACGGTCTGACTGAGACTGGAAGAACCCCAGAAAGAATGGCCCCTGGACTCTCTGTCAGCCCAGAACAAAAACAATTTCTGAGGCCAACTCTTCAGACAGGGATTGGACTGGACTGTGGGACATAAAATGATACTCGTGAAGAATGTGCTTCTTAGCTCAAGTAGATACATGAGGCTAAATGGGCAGCTTCTGCCTGGAGGTGAGATGAGAAGGCAGAGAGGGTTTAGGAGCTGGTTGAATGGACATGGGAAATCAGGGGTGGAAAGGAGAAGTGTGCTGTCACCATAAGGGGGAGCAACTGGGGTCACATAACAACGTATGTATAAATTTTTGTATAAGAGACTAACTTGAAATGTAAACTTTCACTTAAACTACAACAATAAAAAAAAACAAAGAAGGCCATTAGCCTGGATCATACAGTGTGAGGGGAAGAAGGGTATCGGTGAGATCCTAGGGGATGCAGGAGTCAGATAATGTAGGGCTTTCTAGAGAAAAATTCGGTTTTATTCTAAACATAATGGGAAACTATTGGAAAATTTTAAGCAATGGAGTGACATTGTCATGTTTGCTATTTAAAGCCATGGAAATGATATCACCTAAAGAAAGCCTATAGTTGGAGAGAGAAGGACTGAGCTCTCCAGCACTCTATCCGGGTTTGAAGCAGAAGAGGAGGAAGGGGCCAAGAAAGAAGCCAGAAAAAGAGCTGGTAAGAAACAAAAAAGAACCAATGATGTTAACCCATTCCTAGCCCTGCAGTTGTAAATTTGAAAGAACTAACAAAAATAGTCAGTACATGAAAAATGGAATGAAGATGAATAATGAGAAAAACTAACTTTAAAGGAAACAGATAACTCAGAGAACAAAAAAAAAAAAACCCTCTTATTAGTATAATCAAAGAGATTTTGAGAAATCATTATATCCAGGAAACAAGAATGATCTGTAATAAAAAGTAGCATTAAAATAATAACAAACTGTTTACTGTTAAAAGAAAATGATTGGTGGGGGCAGGGAGGACTAATGAAAAGCTAAAAGAGAAAGACAACGAAATATCCCAAAACATACAACAGAATCATTCAATAAATAAAGTATGGAATATTTAATGATAATTGCAGAACAAAATTAAATGCTATAAACTAAGGGTCACATACAAACTCAGATGCTTACAGGGCACAGGAGGTTAAAGCAAATACATCAAAAGAACTGGAAGGAACAGGAGTGTAGGCCTCATTTAAAGGGGTCAGTTATTACACAGCTCCAACCAATTGCAATTGTACATAATTGTCAGTCTAATATTACTAATTCTTCCAATTTTCTAGGGAAGAAAAAATATGCAGAATATTCAAATCTCTACACGTGTAAGTATTGTTCAATTTCCTTTAAAAGTAAAAACATCACCACGTGAGTCAAACATAACAATTCTGAATGCTTAAATTTAGCCCTACAACCATCAGTTTTCAATCTTTATAATTTAAACACTGATGATATAAAAGAACGAATTAAAAAACAAACAAACAAAAAACAAACCCATTGCCACTGAGTCAATTCCAATTCATAGCAACCCTATAGGACAGAGTAGAACTGCCCCATAGGGTTTCCAAGGTTGTAATCTTCGTGGGCAGAGCAGCTGGTGGGTTCCAACCCCTTTTTATTAGCAGCCAAGCACTTAACCACTGTACAACCAGAACTCCAAAAGTAAGAATAGAGCTGGCAAAACTGGGAAGTAACGGAGGGAGAAGGAAAGGAAGGGAAGTATGCGATGTTCTCATCTTGCTTGGGAGGAGCCAAAAGATACCGTCTCAAGTTGAGGAACAAGAAATAGACAATTAAGTACTATTTAAACTTTTAAGTTTATTCAAATAATGCCATTAAAATGTAATAATATGACTAATAATGAGGAAAGAATTGAAGAGAAAATGTTGGCACAGTAAATGGGCACCATTCCTTATCCTTCATAGTGGAAAGTCAATCAATTCTGCTTAATGTGATAATCAAGAAATAAAAGAATAACTATATTCTTTAGAGTTACAGAGGCAGCCACAAGAACTTAAAACAGAATGTCAAAAGTTGCTACTTTTAAGAAACAGGAGGTAGAAAAAAGTAAAGACAACAAAGATAATTTAACTTTTAATTTTATGCCATTGTAGACAGTTTGAATTTTTATTTTCATACACATTGTTATGGATTAAATTGTGCTCCCCAAAAATGTGTGTCAGTTTGGCTAGGCCATGTTTCCCAATATTGTATGATTGTCCACCATTTTGTGATCTGAAGTGATTATCCTATGTGTTGTAAATACTGACCTCTAGGATGTAACGAGGCAGGATTAAAGGCAGTTATGTTAATGAGGCAGGACTCAATCTACAGGATTAGGTTGTATTTTGAGTCAATCTCTTTTGAGATATAAAAGAGAGAATTGAGCAGAGAGGAGAGGGACCTCATACGACTAAGAAAGAAGGACCAGGAGCAGAGCGCATCCTTTGGATCTGGGGTCCCTGTGCTGAGAAGCTCCTAGAAGAGGGGAAGATTGATGACAAGGACCTTCTCCCAGAGTCAACAGAGAGAAAAAGCCTTTCCCTAGAGCTGGAACCCTGAATTAAGACTTCTAGCCTCCTAAATTGTGAGAGAATAAATTTGTTTGTTAAAGCCATCCACTTGTGGTATTTGTTACAGCAGCACTAGATAACTAAGACACACATATATTATTTTCAAATAAAACAATTTAAGAAAACCATAAATAGAGTCATGGTTAAGAAGAATCAACCATTTGAACAGAATGATGAACAGAATGTTTGTCTTAAACAAAGCAGAGATACTGTTCAGAATGTTATACAATGTCCCTTAAACAAGATACCAAAATATAACCTGAGTTTAGGCCCAATAAAAAAAAAAAAGTAAATACATAAATGATAATAAAAAATTCTAATATCCAAATGATTTCTCTAGTCAAATTAAAATTCTGTACTTCCATGAGTTTTCCTCTTGTCTTGGCTGGCAGGAAAGTTAGAGCCAAGATCAGTGCCCCATTTCTAACAATCACCTCATCTTGGGTATTTGTTCACCTCATTTCCTCTGCTATATTTAGAAACACCTTTCCTTCTATCCTGAACTGCCTTGTTTTGCATCGTGCCTAATCTCATAGGCCACTTCAAATCTTTTCAGAAAATAGGCAGGAGGTAAATTCTAAGTAAAGAAGATAAAACAAAAGTTATAAAACATTAGAAACTTTTAAGAGATTCTCTGGTGACCTAAATGTAGCCTTTTTAGTTAAAAATTTATAAAATAGAGAAATTTATATAAAAACCACAAAATTTAAGATAGTAACAGTGCTCATATGTAATTATATATTCTTTGGTAAACATAAGTAAATAGAAAGCAAATTCAATGTAGTGTTTTCAAGTACTTTTTCAGTCACAATGGAAAAAGTCTACATATTGATTATTTTTAAAAACAAATCATTAAAATGTATCAATTCTAATATTTTTCCTCTTCATTTTTACAATACTTGGATTTTTTTTTTTTTTTTTTTTTGCCATATACACCCAAAATAGTCTCAGTACCTAAATAAGTGATTTTATTGCTTTTCCCTTTGGATAACAAAGATGCTGTAATTATTTTGTGAAACATTTTATCTTTAATTACTTTGTGCCGTTTCTTATGTAAAAGATTTAATCATAAGAAGGCTAGATTTGGGTTTCTGTCCTTAGGTTTTGAAATCAGAGCTTTTTACTCTAATTTTCTGATTAGTTAAATGAAAAATTAGCTAACGATTCACTTGATGGGAAAAAATAAAGTTCTATCCAAATGTAACTGCTACTCTTAAAAATATATGGCCACTCAATTCTGATCTCAGATAAAATAGACTTTAAAACAAAATCTACCATAAAAGACATGAAGGACACTATATAATGATTAAGGGGACGATCCATCATGAAGACATAACCATAATAAACATCTATGCACCCAATGACAGGTCTCCAAAATACATAAAACAAAGTCTAACAACACTGAAAAGAGAAACTGACAGTTCCACAATAATAGCAGGAGACTTCAACACACCACTCTCAGTAAAGGACAGAACAACTAAGAAGAAACTCAGCAAAGATACAGAAGACCTAAAGGGTACAATCAGCCAACTT
>NW_004444132.1:1333317-1359365 GCF_000243295.1 Trichechus manatus latirostris
AGCTGGTGATAGGGAACCCAAGGTTGAGTAAGGATATTGTTGATGTGTTGTGAGATTGTTAACCATTGTCATAGGGCAACATTTGTAGTAACTGTTAAATTGGAACCTATTTTGTTCTGTAAGCCTTCATTTTAATTGAGAATAACAGCACAATTGGAAGACCATAATCAATGTCACTGAACTGTGCATGTAGAAATTTTTGAAATGGTGTATCTTGGGCTATGTGTATTTTTACTGAAAGAAAACGTTGAGAAGTTAGAGGGTTGATTGTTGTGGGGTTGTTAACCCGTGTCATAAAACAACATGTGTACTACTGTATCATGAGAAACTGTTTGTTCTGTAAGCCTTCACTTGAAGTACAATAAAAAAAAAAAAATTGCAGTATAAAGGTGAAAGCAAAATTAAAATAAATATATACATACATAAATAAATAAAAAGCAGAGTTAGGAAGGTGACTTTTCCACAATAAATTATTAAAAACAAGATGATATTTACTTTCCTGTAATTACAATAGTTCAAATATTCAAGCTATTTCTAACTAAAGTTTCTTCGGGATGTTAAAAAAAACTCATTATGCTTATAATTCATCTTTTTATAAAATTTACTATGTAACTATTTATTGTTAAGCAATATGAGGATATTATTCATTCATTCAGTAAATATTTGAGTGAAAAAAAAATATATAGCCACTTATTGCTATCGTCATTTTTCTCAGATGACATGATTTGATTCTCATTCACTATGTTATACCTAAAAATAGATTAGCTGAGTTTAAGAAAAACTCATCATTATTCAAAACTTATCCCTGGCTAGAACAATTCCAGTCCTGTTCAAGAAAACTCAGAAAGTACTTCCTCTGCTGGAATTTAAAACTTTTGTTTATGTTTAAACTCAAAAACTAAATTGCCCTCATAGTAATCAACTCTGTATTTCTTCTGATTATTCTCACAAACAATTGTACAAAATCAACCAGCAATGATATGATTTTATCATTTATCAAGATGGTAAAATCATCAGAACTAAATCAATTATACCTGAGTTCAGTTTTTTCAGGTAATGTAGATTGGTACCGTTATAAGCAACAGCAGTAGAAAATGGTTCCATCAATGATATTAGCAAATGTATGTGTTATTCACATTGTCTTCACATGTACAACTTAGTTCTTAGAAAATTCAGATTACTATAACTAAAGAATTTTTTAACCAATAAAACAAACAATAAAATGTATTCTTTTATGCCATCCTATTATTTAACTTACCAAAATTATATAGGTACAATCAGTAAAACCATCCTATAAATAACTAGTTTTAATTGCTTTACTAAAATGATTGATAGTTGTTCTGAGTCTCTCTCTGACATCTAATAAATTAGTCACAAATGTATGTAGAAGCTACAAGGTAGAAAAATCAGCATTTGAAGACGTCAGTTTCTGCGTAGTATCATCCCTGGCTTTTCCTCCTAACTGGAGCTACCAGTCCGTCACTTTCTAGTTCAACCCAACCCATCCTCCAAGAATCAATTCTGATCTTAAGCAAAACTGAGGGAGCAGAGTTGTCAGTGGGCCTGAAAGGTGGACCTGAAGCCCAGGCTTCCAAAAGTGGTAAGGAAGATTAAATGAGTTAATAAAGCACTATCACAGCTTATGGAAGGCACTATCTAGGTGTTAGCAATTATCATTTTTCATTCTACTCATTGTATTAGCAGCACTTGATTGATTGCAGAATGGCTATAACAAATCCTGGTATCAAATGGATTTCACTAGACAAATAGCCTAAATTCTCTTTAGAGATTAGATAAATGAAAAGTATTTGTTAAGCAGGAGTCTAAGTAGTGATTATTCTTATCACTCTTTTGATCAGTCTTATCAAAAGCAAGCAGGACAGTGTAATTCCAATTCATTGTATAACTCCTAAGAGAGATACCCTAACCCAGAAATGTCAAATTGAACTGACCTTGTGAATGAGTACACTGCCTCATCCAAAACGAGCACCATGATCCCAGTTCACTTGATGAGGACTTTCAGCTGGACTTGCAGTTTCTTTTAAAAAGGAGCAAAGCTGCCTACTGAAATATACTTTGCCTGATCAAACATTTGATATAGTAAAAAGCAGTTATAAAAGCTGACAGCAATTAAGACCCAGATCCCATGGCCATCATTCTAAAAAGCAAGTACCAAAAGATAGTTTGCTAGAATTTTGCCCTTTTTTTTTTTAGAAGAACATGATAGGAATACCATATGTGTAATTTATTCTCCATGATTCAGTATTTCTTGCTGCTAATTATCAAAGCTGAGAAGCTCAATATTCACAAAAAGAAAATACTACTAACAATGACAGACCTTGCTAGTTATTTACCCAGCATTCATTCACTCCCCTTCTGCCTTAGTAACTGAATCCCAGTTTAAAAAAAACATTAGTATGTATTTTAAACATTTTATTTTATCTTAAAACGTGTGAGTGTAAAGTTACTCTCCCCTCCTTTGATGTAGAGCCCAAGTCGTTTCTTTGAATGTCTCCATTGACTGGAATCCTCCATTATTTTTCTTGCATAAATCACACTCATAGTTCATCATCTACAATTTCCAGCTTCAGTTTCTTTACAGAGGAAAGAAGACATTTTGTAGACAATGAATGCAGATCCTTTCACAGTTTGACAATTTTCCCCAGACTTTCAGACGTCTCCCTGCATCTAACTTGACAATATACTTATTCTTAAAATTTACCTCCATTGTGTATTTTCAAAGCATGAACCTTATTTGCACAGAAACAACTGTATTTTATCCACTTATATATTATGAGTTTAACCAAAAAAACAAACCAAACCTGTTGTCGTCAAGTTGGTTCCAACTCATAGCGACCCTATAGGACAGAGTAGGACTACCCCATAGAGTTTCCAAGGAGTGCCTGGTGGATTCAAGCTGCTGACCTTTTGGTTAGCAGCCGTAGCACTTAATCACTATGCCATCAGAATTTCCATTATGAGTTTAGGTAATATTTAATTATATCACATAATTACAATGACATATCTGGAATATATAAGTATGGGAGCAAATATAACTGAATCTTATCAAGCAAAAAAATTCCAACTAGGGGAAACAAAAGTGAGCAGCCATACTTGAGAATAGAGCAGGGACTGTGGGGATTCAGCACACCTGGACATCATCAGGATATTCGATAGAGATAATGGTGAGTTCAGATTTATCTGGCAAGTGATTACATGGAGGTTGGATATGAGAATTTTACCACAAAATGTATCCTTATAGATTCTTTAAAATATTCACAACCCTCTTCATATTCATAGAAAATATATAAAAATATTTTCTGAAGCAGCCCATCTTACTCTCCTTGATCCTTGTATTTAAAGAAAAAATGTCCCTGAGACACACTCACATCCCATTACCCTTAGAAAGGTATTCAACTGTTCATCACTCTTTGGCACCAATTTGTCTTTGGGTTACAGTCATGTTAATCTTAAATTTGACTTCATCTGGTGTTCATTTACTTATTCTCTTCCACAGCTTCTTAAATGTTTACCATCCTCTCTTTACTAGACAAAGTTATTCTATAGTCTTGACAATATTTCTTCACATGATATTTTTTCAAGTTCTTTTACCATCCTGGTTCCTCTCCTCCAAATAGATTCCCAAATACAGTATGGTGACTAAAACTGAAAATGACGTGTGGCCTGGTTAATGCAAAGTAGAGCAAAGCATAAATCACTTTTGTTCTAGACACAATTCTTTCTCATAACACAGCCCAAGGTGGCAATTTTGGCAGCTGTATTAAATTGCTTGCTCATATTGAATGAAAATCTTAAAGTTTCCATGCATGCTTCTCTTAAGCAAGTCTTCTGTATTCTGTCCTTGTTGCAGTTGCTATTTATTTTTTTGGACCCAGTGTTAGGAATTAAATGTTTATTCCTGTGAAACTTCATTTTGTTGCTCTGGCACAACATTCTAGCATATTGAGATTGTCTAATTCATTCATCTAAGTCACTAATAAAATCGTTGAAATGTACAGGCCAAGAACAGAGCCCCAAGTCACATTACCAGAAACTTTCTCAACATTTAGCTGTTAAGTAGCAATCCTGGATACACCTTATCAGTTACCAAGAAAAGTAGCAATATTAATACAAAGCCTATATGATATAAGCAATACAGGCTATATCGCTTCACAGGTTTGAAGATACTTTCCATTACATTAATAAAATCCAAATAAGCTCTATCTCTACACATTGCCTGATCTATCAGCCTAGCAATGCTGTCAAAAAAGGAAACGGAGCTAGTTCAGCATCACTTGTTCTTGGAAAAACCAGGCTGACTCTTAGTGATCCCTGCTAAGTAATGTAACACACTTCTCCATTTCATGAGAAATTGAGATTCAAATTTAGCTGAAATCATACCAGAATTCATTATGTGCTTTTTCTGCATAAATCTAAATGAGCTACTGAGTTTAACATATTTAATATAATCATGATAAAATTAAATCTTTGTTCATTTTAGAAAGCCTGAAATTGCTTATAGGAGGGATAAAGAGGAGTATGCTTTTCCATGAAAAATAATATTTCTAGCTTGTAGTACTGATGTTGCTTCAATCATGTAAACAGAAGCTACCAAACAGGGCTTACCTTGCTTACTGGGTCGTCCACCCCTGTCCAGGATTGTAAATTTGAAAAGAGGCTTTGATTCTGTAGGAAGGTGCTGTGGGGTTGGGAGGAGAGAGACAGATGGCAGTCATACCTAAAAGCAGAGTCTTTGATGTGATGAAGTATGTGCAATTGTTTACCTCAGATGATCTGTTAAGCAAGGTAAACACTGTGCTTACTTTGCCTATTGGATAATTCGCCTCTGCTAACAAACATACTTTTGAAAAAAAGATGATTTATCTCACAATTGAATTAGTGACTTGGAATTTTGGTGCTGCCTTGCTAATAGCTATTTAGAGCACTTTATTCTAACCTTACTCCTAATCTTTTCTTCACATTTTTTTCTTAGTTACTTAGCTCATTCCCTCACTTTCTAGGACTTAGTTTAAAATGTACCCTGACCCTCTCTTAAAAAGTAACACTCTATCACTTTTTATCCCCTTCCTTTATTTTATTTATAACACTTATCACAAATTACACAAGAATAGGAACTTTATCTGTTGTTTTCACAGCTATATGCCAAGGTTTAGAACAGTGCCTGACATATAGCAAGTTCTCAACATATATTTGTTGAATGAGTGAATGAAAGTATGTGCAGACATTCCAGTGGTACTGTTAAATAAATGTTTCATAACCAGAATAAAAGAAGGTGAGAAAAAGAACAGGAAATACCAAATCGCAGTTGAAATATAACTCATCAAAACATGTTACAAAATTAATTAAATGTAAATTTGTTTAGTTAGTTAAATTTATACTCAATGTTTTATAAACATGTTTACTATTTTAGGGACATAATACATAAATATAAAAATAATTTGATGTTACTGTCAGTTGTCTTTGAGTCGGCTCCAACTCATCATGTACAACAGAACAAAATGTTGCCTGGTCCTGCATTATCTTCACGATTGTTGGTATGCTAAAATCCATGTTGAGGCCACTGTGTATTTTGAGTGCCTTCCAACCTAGGGGGGGGCTTGTTTTCCAGCACTATATCAGACAATATCCTGTTGTGATCCATGAGGTTTTCACTGGCTAACTTTCAGAAGTATATCGCCAAGCCTTTCTTCCTGGGCTATCTTAGTGTGGAAGCTCCACTGAAATCTGTCCACCATGGGTGACCCTGCTAGTATTTGAATACCAGTGGCATAGCTTTTAATATCATACAACATGAAAGCCAGCACAGTACAATAAGTTGACAGATGGGTAATTGTCATGGATTGAATTGTGTCCGCCCAAAAATACCTGTCAACTTGCCAAGGTCATGATTCTCAGTACTGTATGATTGTCTACCATTTTGTCATCTGATGTGATTTCCTTATGTGTTGTATATCCTGTCATTATGATGTAGTAAGATGGATTAGCAGTAGTTATATTGATGAGATCTACAAGATTAGATAGTGTCTTAAGCCAATCTCTTTTCAGATATAAAAGAGAGAAGCAAGTAGAAAGATATGGGGACCTCATACCACCAGGAAAGCAGTGCCTGGAGCAGAGTGAGTCCTTTGGACCTGAGGTTCCTATGCTGAGATGCTCCCAGACCAAGGGAAGATTGATGACAAGGACCTTCCTCCAGAGCCGACAGAGGGAGAAAGCCTTCCCCTGGAGCCAGCACCCTGAATTCAGACTTCTAGCCTGCTAGACTGTGAGAGAATAAACTTCTCTTTGTTAAAGCTATCCGCTTGTGGTATTTCTGTTATAGCAGCACTAGGTGACCAAGACAGAGTTTGGTACCAGGAGTGGGGCACTGCTCTAACAGATACCTAAAATGTGGATAGAAGACACAGAAGGAAGTGAGAACTGTTAACACTGGAGAAGGCACAGATGGTGAGAAGCAGCAGCAAAGGACTGGCCACAGCAGAGGACCACCAGCAGCAGAACCAGGAGACCAGCATGACATGGCACTGGAGCTGCCCCTCAGAGCAAGAGAGCTGAGTGCCTTTGTACAGGAGGCTTCCTGGCAGAGTGGAGTGCCTCCAGCCACTGACGGATGGAGCTAGGCTTGCCAACCTATGGAGCAAGACAGCTGAGTGCCTTCCAGCCAAAGTTTACTGGTGGAGATGGGTGCCTCCAGGCACTTATCAGTGGAGCTACAGAGCTTTGGAACACTTGCCCCAGCAAGGCAGATGCGGCCAAGAGGCCAAAGGTCACAGGAAGCCATGCTGCCTCAGTCTCAGAAGGTATGGCTATGACCTCTGGAGTTTCAAAGGGTGGAGCTATGGCCTCTGGTGTTTCTAAGGATGGAGTTGCCACTCAGATGGACTAGGAGAATGGTGTGCCAAAAGCCGAGGGAGCAGAGTTGCTGTCCCAGTGGGCCTGGAAGGTGGAGCTGAAGCCCAGGGCCGAGAGGCCTCCACTCAGAGTTCGGAGAGTGTGGCCAACACCTAGAGTCTGGAGGGCAGGGCTATTGTGTAAACGGTCTCAGAGAACAGAGGATTATTTACAAGCCTTGAGGGCTAATGTAAAGTGTTCTACTGACTTGTCAGGTGCCTGTTATGCCTTCTTTCCCTCCCATTTCTCCCATTTGTAATGGAAATTTCTAGCTTGTGCCTGTTCTGCCATTGTATTTTGGAAGCAGATAACTTATATTCTAGATTTCACAGATGAAGAGGAATTTTTGGATTTTGGGCTTGGAATTGAATTAAGATTTTTGATATGATATGATGGGGTGAATATGTTTTACATGTGGTAAGAACATGAGTTTTGGGGGTCCAAAGTATGGAATGTCATGGATTGAACTGTGTCCCCCAAAAATATCTGTCAACTTTGCCTAGGTCATGATTCCCAGTATTGTATGATTGTCTACCATTTTGTCATCTGATGTGATTTCCCTATGTGTTGTAAATCCTATCACTATGATGTAATAAGATGGTTAGTAGCAATTATATTGATGGGATCTATAAGATTAGATAGTGTCTTAAGCCAATCTCTTTTGAGATATAAAAGAGAGAAGCAAGCAGAGAGATATGGGGACCTCATTTACCAAGAAAGCAGTGCCAGGAGAAGAGCGTGTCCTTTGGACCTGAGGTTCCTGCATTGAGATGCTCCCAGAACCAAGGGAAGACTGATGACAAGGACCTTCCTCCAGAGCCGACAGAGAGAGAAAGGCTTCCCCTGGAGCCAGTGCCCTGAATTCAGACTTCTAGCTTCCTAGACTGTGAGAGAATAAACTTCTCTTTGTTAAAGCCATCCACTTGCGGTATTTCTGTTATAGCAGCAGTAGATAACTAAGACAGTGATGGTTAAAAATAATAATTAAACAACACTAAATATCATATAAATGATTAACAAAATGTAACTGTTTTTAAATAATCTGTTTACTTTTCTGTTTATGAGTTATTTATTTCAAATATTAGAATGATACCTGATGTGGGTAGACACTCAGTCTCAGCTGCCTGTTCACTCTACCTTCCCTTTTAAAGCTAATCTCCACCCTCTCACTCTCATCTTCACCAGGCTGGAATTCACTCACATACATAAATCTTCACTGCATTTTATATGAATAACTATCTTTTATAATCAGAAAAGGATAAAAGTTATTTAAATAAGTGCTGGTTTGGGTTTGCTTTTGGTCTCCAACTTTTTTCTTGGTTTATAATGTTAGCATTGTATTTAATATTTATTGAAAATACATAGTGTCTTTGAAATACAGATATTTAATGATAGCTACTCACCTATTGGGGCCCTGGGGCACAGTGGTTAAGCATTTGCCTGCTGTCTTAGTCATCTAGTGCTGCTATAACAGAAATACCACAAGTGGATGGCTTTAACAAAGAGAAGTTTATTCTCTCACAGTCCAGTAGGCTACAAGTCCAAATTCACAGTGTCAGCTCCAAGGGAATGCTTTTCTGTCAGCTCTGGAGGAAAGTCCGTGTCATCAATCTTCCCTTGGTCTGGAAGCATCTCTGTGCAGGAACCTCAGATCCAAAGGACATGCTCTGCTCCCAGCACTGCTTTCTCGGTGGTATGAGGTTCCCATGTGTCTCTGCTCCCTTCGCTCTTTTATATCTGAAAAAAGATTGGCTTAAAACACTATCAAATCTTGTCTACCTTATCAGTATAACTGCCGCTAATCCATCTTATTACATCATAGTGATAGAGTTTACAACATATAAGGAAATGTCATCAGATTACAAAATGGTAGACAACCATACAATACTGGGAATCATGGCCCAGCCAAGTTGACAGATATTTTTGGGGAACATAATTCAATTCATGACAGCTGCTAACCAAAAGGTCAGCAGTTCAAATCCACCAGCAGTTCCTTGGAAATCCTTTGGGCAGTTCTACTCTGTCCTATAGGGTTGCTATGAGTCAGAATTGACTCTACGGCAACCAGCACTCACCTGTTAAGAACAGCTGAAAGTTCTGTTATTCATTTAGAGAACAAAATGTGGTTGTAATAAAGATTTGAGCAAAACTGTATTTTAAAAAAATTAGGCTCTCCTCAACGAAATGTGAGTTAATTTAATGCAGTGTTTAAATAGAACAAAACAGACAAACTAGTTGGGCAGCAACTTATAAACTAAATTATCAGCTGATGGATGTATATAATACATATTAATCAAATTATTCTTGGGTCAAGTAAACAACTAATACGTCACAATATAAAAGTACTTACAGGTTACAAAATACTGTCATATAGCTTCAATGCCAACGTGAGTTACTACCTCAGTAGATGTCAGTTTTAGAATCCAAATTTCTCCAGAGTTTCTCTAGCCTTTGAACTACCAAAGCAGTTCTTACCAAACTGATCCTTCAAAAGTCCCACCTGCCACCAAGAAATTAGCTGTCCAAGAGTTCACAGCACTCGCATGCTTTGCCATTTGCATTTCATGGAGAAGGGTGATGAACGGAAGGGCATGTAGTGTGGAAGAAGGGGTCTAGAAGATATGAGGGCAAAGAACTGGTGGTAACGAAATCAAAATCTGTCACTCCCCTACCTCTGACCTTTTTTCTCCCCATCTTAACTGGGAACTTTAAAAAAATATTGGCTGCTCCTTGCATTTTAGACCATTCCATGGATGGCCTAAAAGACTCTAGTTACCCATTGAACCTACTTCGAAAGTCATTGTGATACTGAACGGTGATTATCTGCATTAGAACCAGAAAACATGTAAGTACATGAATAGAAAAATACCCTCACTCTCAGACTCCTTCATGAACCCGGTCATAACTATTTAAAACACAGTGAGGAATCAAGCTCGTAGTGCAGTAAGGAGTAAACACGTGGGAGAGTTTATAGCTATTTATTTCTTTCTAAGCGTCACCTTGATTGATGTCACAACACTAACCCAGGTAAGCAAGTTTTAAAGCAAGAAAAAAATAATGGTTTTGCTATTGGCTATTTTACTCAACCATAGCAGAAAAGAGAGGGGAAAGTTATTAGTATTGAAAAATGCTGAGGAGAAAACATATTTACCCATCTCTAAAACTTGTTTCAATGTTCTCTCTTTTGAAAACAGCATTATTGATCAGGCTGTACTACCTCTGCCTTTTGGCAACTCATTTAAAGGAAGACATTTCAGTTGCTGTGATATAAAGTAATGTTTACCACTGCAGTTTACATTTAACATATTGTAGTTATTTTAAAGGATATTTCATGTTGTCATGTTGAGATATTGGTTTTTTTTCAGTTTTGAACTAGTCAATTCTAAAAGTCCCTCGCTTAAGCTTTCCAGAACAGACCCCTCCCTTTTTTTGAGAGTCTGTTTAAAAAATAACATAAGAAGAATAAAATAATGAGCTCAAGATGATATGAGGAAACAAACATTACAGATGATTGGACTGGATCACAAGTGAAATGGAACTGTTCATTTCAACTTCTCAGCCAACTAAAAAAATTAATATGACTGCCTCTTTTGCTGACCTTTAAATTCCTAAAATACTCTGGGAGAATTCTAGGGAATCCAAATGTTATTACAAAAGTGAAAATAATGATAAAAAGAATTAGTAAAAGTTTTGCCAAAGAATATAGTACAATATCTTGTTTCTATTCTTGAAACAAGGAAAGGTTTACGGTTCATTTTACTTTTATTTTGCTTGCTGTTGGTATGTATCTCATTTGTTTGGAAATTATACATACTCTATGCATGTGTTGTTAGGAATGAGATTTCTCTTGATGGAAAATGAAAGCATAAGGTTAGAAGAGTCTCCATGAGGAAATCACAATTACCTCTTTACTTCCAGATAGGATTCGTTTTTTATATTTTCTAAAATTTAGGCTCAAATGTTTCCAGAAATAGATATTTTACCTTAGCAACAAAATCCCTTGCAATCAGAGATGCATAGGGTAAGAACACAGGCTTTATAGTCAAAGAGATCTGAGTGACTGGAAGAAAAAAATATTCAAAGAGGAGAGAAAAATGAAAAGAGTAGCAAGTGGTAAGGATTTAACTCAGAAGAGAGAGAAAGAGAGCGCGAGGAGCGAGAGCACATGAAAAGACATATATATATGTATTGTTATGAAAAGTAACTGAATTTAATTTTAACATTATTTTATATTCCACTTTTTCCCAAAAGGCTTTAATAGGGCTAGAATATTTAATATTAACAAATGCTTAAAAATTCTTAGGATAAAATAATCTATTAAAATCTTTACTGACATTTCAAATAAAACTAGACTTACATTTCATTCACATCTGAAAATGTTTTTTCAAAATCATTGTAAACTGCACCTTTATAAAATATCTATATACATTGCTTTAGAACCCAGTTGTGTATGGGTGAAGAAGTGGCTTACACATGATGGTCTTGGAGAAGGGTAAGCCAAACTGTAATGCCTTATTACAGTGATTCTCTTATATAGATTAGTTGCTATGCTACAAGGCAACTTTTCAATCTCACACATTAGAAATTATCCATAAATCTAGTAATATAGAAATCATCCAGCAAATTTTTACTACATTTTCAAAATGATCTCTTGTAGAAATATGACAAGGAAACTGCATTCTAGAAAGACAAATTCTAGCAGCATATTTTACCCACACTGAGTAAATTTTTGCTTTTCCAGTAGAGAGGGAATGAAAAATCCTTTGGCTTACAATATCACCTGCAGTCATTCAACCTTGCAAAACCCCTTCCTGGATGAGATGTAGTACTTATTCAGCTTTTCAATGTAGTGCATTGAGCTAGGATTAAGAGTTCTACAGAAACTTCAATGACACACAAAAAGCATATTTCCTTATCCTTGCAGCAATCATCCAGTGACATGTAGTGGTGTTATTTGTATGAACTTGAGAACCTAATTTCTAAAACTGGTGAAATGCTGGTTTTGTATCCAGTGTGCTTAGTGCAAAATAACAGGCTGTCCTCACCTTTCAATAACTCTGATCCCATTCCATTTCAGTTGTGCATAACGGATCTGGGATATGGCAAAGTCTGTGTGTATGAGCACATAAGTGCTTGGAGGCCATCCGTAATACATGCCTTTTTTAAAAAAAAAAGACTAGAAACCTAGTAGAAAATCATTTAGACTTGCTTCCCGATGACATAGTAGGGCAGCAAGGCAATACATGAAAAGCCTGCCGTCTCTTACTCTACTGTATCATATAAAAGCAATTTGAGGTGCTGACAATTGCTTCTCAGTGCCATTCAACCACCTGAGAAAGAGATGTTCCTATTGACAACTGGAAACGCAGGGCCTGAGTCACAGAAGCTGTCTTTCAAGGGTTCCAGCTGTCGTCTTCATCACATCAGTGAAGCATATTAATCTGTTCCATATTGTTTGATGAAGCTGTGAATAATTATCTTATCTCTACAACGTTTTTATAGGAATCATTTATGAGGTGGCACTGTTTAGTAGGGAACAACAGCTAAACTTTCTAACCAGGGGAAAGAGAAGTACATCTGGTGCATCCTTCAGTCAGTGACGTTTTTTCAGACAGTGCTTTCCTGAACTTGGATAATCTCCAAACACGGAAGTTCACATACAAGTGCCTTATGCAGTAAACAACCTGTACAACCAAACTTGCCAGCCATAATGATTCACATAGGTTGTTGGTTTTTTGTTTTGTTTTTTTTTTGACAAGAGGAGTCATTTTTTCAAAATCTAATACCACAATTTCAAAAAAGAAAGAATATATGAACACCCAAGTGTGAGAAGTACATCATCTTTGAATGAAGTACAGATTTTTAAATTAAATAATTTTAGCTTCATGAAAGATTGTGTCATAAACTAGCATCCATCCATAGATCAGAATTTGGAAAGTGCTATTTTAAGTATTACTTCGTAAAAAGCAAAAGGGTCTTTTAACATTTGGTGAAAATCAAGGTTTATCATTTCTGTAACATGTAGTTATGTCCCTGAGAGAGTGGCTTACCTGCGGCTGCCAAAATCAGTGACAGATTTTGCCACAAGCTGTGAAAGAGGCATCTGTGTGACTAACGGCCTGGCGCGCACATTCACTTGGTGGCTGTGTGCCAATATTTTATCTGGATGGTTGGCTCCAGATCAGATGTTTCTACTTTGATTCCTGAATGTAACTCTAAAAACAAAGTTATTCCTATGGATTCCTTCTCCTTATTATCTCTAGATTCCATCTCCTCCTCCCCCATCCTATTACCAAATGCTTCTCTGCTAATTCCCCAGACTCTGCCTGCAGTGAAGGACCGGGAGAAACAAAAAGTAGGTCACTGGAGGTGGAATGTTTGAGAACTAGACAGACAGTGACATAAAATCAGTGAGACATAAAAATATGACCTGGATTTCTATGAAATGTCATTTAAGCATGGATATAACTGTAGCCCCAAAGAATTATGCTCTACAAATGAAGTGAGCTCTTCTCTTTATCCAGGATCTACTGCCCTTGCAGACTCAGATGATCATCCCTTCTTTGAAAACTTTCTTTGCCTGCCTTTCTTCATCTTACACAGAACGAAGGGTAAATGAGATAAAGTAAAATAAAGTGAGGCCAGGCATAAAATTAGGTCTCAAAATACGTGTTGTGAGCTCTTGTATGTTTTCCAGAAATGAGTTACAACTTTAGTTCTATATCTGCAAGGAAATAACACAAATCAGAGGCACAACCAGTTATAATTCAGTGTTTATATGCTTATAAGCAAAACATTTGCAAAGAAGAATACACCCATGGCTGGTACTGACATGAGAGAGACATGTCTCCTATGGGTCCTCATAAAGAGAAAGCTGTGGAATTTAGTGAATGATCATTAACAACAGCTTCATAGGAAACACAGTGGGTTTCAAATATCCGTTCCTTCTAACATCACTCAGTATAAGCTATGGCAAAATGCCATTCCACAATTTAGTAAAAGCATTTCCGTGGGAACCAGAACAGTATTCCAGAATTTCTGCTTGTCTGGCTAACATCGGGTAAATTTAAGAGTAGCTATGTGAACAGACAGACTGTATGTTCTTCAGACAATCCTTTATAAATATTGTTTCTCGCAGCTGAGCTTCTGATAAGTGTTGAACGGCAGTGAGTTGAAGATTATATTCCTTGACAAGTATCTGGAGTGCAGCTATTCTATTTTTCCGGTTAAGTGCAAAGCCATATGTTTTAACAGCTCCTCAACCCAGAGATCAGATTGACATTTTCTTATGAAAGTTTGAACAAATGCTTGAAGATAAAGCTACTCCCTTTGCACATGGAGATAAACAAGATAGTACTTACGGACAGGGCCAAGATACTTTCCAAAAAGTTATTTAGGGTACTCTCATGCTCACAAATAAAAGGATACTCAAAATGCCAAAGATGAATGCCATATGATAAGACCATAATAATTTTAGGCTAGACTAATTTTAACCTTTTAACACAACACTGTACCTGCTTGCAGGAATCCAATTTTCTTCCACCCTGCTACCATCATCTACCTCCAAGAGTATTTCATTCCAATCTGTTCCCAAAAGTAGAGTCTACTGAAGACCAAGGCTACATTTTGCCTGTTCCACTAATGTGTGGAACATTCATTTTAAGAAGAAATTTAAAGACCAGAAATACATCTGACTTTTTTTTTCCCCTATCTTATACATTTTCGGGTCGATTCTGACTCATAGCGACCTTATAGGACAGAGTAGAACTGCCCCATAGGGTTTCCAAGGATTGCCTGGTGGCGTAGCGGTTAAGAGTCATGGCTGCTAACCAAAAGGCTGGCAGTTTGAATCCACCAGGCACTCCTCGGAAACCCTATGGGGCAGTTCTACTCTGTCTTGCAGGGTCGCTATGAGTTGGAATCAACTCGACAGCAACGGGTTTGGTCAACCAGTTATACACTTTTGCTTGTAAGAGACTAGAGAGTAGAGAAAGGGTTGGATATCACTTTCTTGGAAGATATTGCAGCCATTTCTCTCCCCTTTCTTCCCTTCTGACTCATCCTCCCATAGCCCTGAGGAGGAAGGTTTGAGATAGTGCTGGTTATCAGAGCTGCAGCCTCCATAAAAATCCTGATATAGGCAGATTAAGTTTGCTCTTCTGTCACCTTAAGGAGAAAAGTTATTTTGCTCTTCCTATTGCCACTAAAAGGGGCAAAAGGAGCCACCCACTGATGCAGCCTAAGTCAATAGTCATCTGTCTATACATTTGGAACAAAAGCCTTTGCTACAAGTTGGTCCTGTAAGTACTTATCTCCCACAGCAGCCTTGAAGAGACACTGGTCAAGGGCAATATACATAGATATATATGGCAAAATATAATCATAACGGCATATGACAGTTGTCAATAGTGGAATAACAATGCCTGTACTTATCTGTCCTTGGAGAAATGCAAGCTTGCAACTAATGTATCAAGATAGAAATTAGCAAATATTTTAAATAAATCATCTGAAAGATAATGGTTCCATAATCTGGGGTAAAAAATTACACTTTATAAAAATGGGATAATGGAATAAAGACTAAATCTCACCAGATGGGCTCTACTCAGAGAACTGACAAAGTTACTCTAACTGGCAAGACCACTAGAAGTGGGTCCATGCATAGTCCAGAGTCTAGGCAGAAAAACTTCCACTGAGGGTGTATTTAGCTTGAATTTTTAATAACTTATACAACATGAAGAAGTATTGTAATGATCCAATGGAAAAGGAACCTGGGATAATAAAGTGTGGAGCAATTTAATTTGTTTGGAAAAGTTAGGAGGGGAGTTCTCTAATTTTTACAAATAAATAAATTTTAACATCTCCCCCAGTAAACTCACAAACTGAATAATTGTTTTCTAGAATTTGTTTTGAACACCAGTTCTAACAGCTAAACTCAGGTCTTATCAAATGAATTTATCATACCCAAGAATTAGAAGAAAGGAAGAAATTATAGTTAAGAAGAGAAAAAATATGTATACAAATAGAAAACATTTCTAAGAAGATATACAAGAAAATGGTGTCATTAAGGGAAAGTAGTGAAACACAGGCTAATAATATTTAATTTTAAACCCATTGAAATCATTGCCGCCAAGCTGATTCCAACTCATAGTATCCTATAAGACAGAGTAGAACTGCCCCCTAAGATTTCCAAGGAGCAGCTGGTGGATTTTAACTGCTGATCTTTTGGTTAGCAGCCAAACGCTTAACCACTGCACCACCAGGGTCCATTTAATTTTAGTGATGTGTAATTTTTTAGCTATAACATATTTTAACATGTATACCTATAACCTCTATTTTTTCAGATTTTACCATGATATTTAAATTTTTTATTATGAAAAAAATTTCTGCTGCCCTCTTCAAACTTTAATTTCACATATCACCACACTAATCAACCCAGGGTTTAGTGGAGGTTTTTTTTGATATTATTCTTGTTTTTGTTTCTTATTTTCATTTGATACACAGTCTTTATCAATCTAGAGATTGAAAGCCAAATCCCAAATTTCCTAGGAGAGAGTATGGAAAAAATTAATTTATCCTTATTGATAATCTGTCATTGAAAGGGAATAAATAAAATAAATAAATACATAAAAATCTTCCCTTTCAACCTTCAAGGTTGTTTTACAAAGTCTTCCCTGCCCTCCAACTTTCCAGGGCTTTGGGACCATTAGCTAAAGTCTTCAGTAAAGATTTTTTTTACGTTTCACTGTAGGTGCAGTATATACAGTCTGGTGGAACATGTTAACTGGAACATGTACAGGAGGGGAGGGTCTTAACAGCCACCATTGCAGACCATGGGCTAAGCTGAAGCAGTGGGATCGCACCCCACTTAAATTGGTGACCAAAATCATACTTTGTGGGATGGAAAAAGATGTTTATATATGAATTACACCATCACAGCTGAACGTTTGTTTGTTTGTTTTTAAGTGGCAGGGTCAAAATACTGTAGTTTGCTGATTTTTGGTTAGCATTCCTATGATTTAGATCTAATCATTTCTGAACTTGCTTGGAATAATTGATCTGACAAATGAGTCCACGCACCAGGCACTATGTTATGGGAGAGTCGTCCTCTACGTTATAAGAAACCCAAAATTTACATAAATATATAAATGAATATTTACATATACTTGTGTGTATACATTTACAATAACTTATTTTTTCTATTTTGATTTTGGCATCATAATTTATCAAACGTCCTTTCTACCCTTCTCTTTCTCTTTCTATTCTCTAGAATGCATCATTTATCTTTTCTTCACCTATCTCATGGTCTAGTTACTAAAAAACTGTGATCTATGGGTAAAATTTAAATGAATAGAAAAATAGATGTTAATACTCAACTCACAAGCCTAGAATAATCTGTAATCACTTCAATTATCCATAACAAATCAGTTACCATTAGTTACCTCATGCGAGAGCTTAGGTTGGCTAGACTATGCATCTTACAGAATACCTGAATCTCTGGCTATAATTTCATTCACTTCTTTATAACTCAAACAATTTTCGAATGCAAGTACAAGTGATGTTACAGAGATAACATTACATCTGCTTATTTGAAAACTTCAGAAACAAGTTCATATCAGAACTGCATAGATGTTCCTTCCCAGAAAAGACTACTGTGCACCGTTCCTTTCTTGGTCCTTGGCATACTATTAGCACAAGTTACTAAATTTTGGAGACCTTAGAAAAGGGGTTTTAAGAATCTACCATGTACATGTAACTTTTTATTTGAAAGACTTGGCTAACCATAAGAAAAGGCATGTAGAAATAAGTTTTATTACAGAGCATATATCATGAAGTAGGGAGACGCACTTCTATGTTCCAAATGAACCTTACTTAGCTGGTAGAGCGCAATGACTTGTTGTCATAAGAGCATAGCCATTTAATTAAAGCATGATGAAAAAAACCACATTATCAGGCATACCAACTGCTAACTGGAACACTCACTCTTCAATGCCCTACCATCACCGAGAGGAGTCTTTACTCACTGCAGAAGTCTTCCTGTCCATTATTCATTGTTATCTATTACAACTATTACAAAAACATCCGTAAAAAGTAAAATGGGTTTACAATGGGGAAATTCTTCCAAAAAATCTTGATAAATCAAATTTGGTCAAAGTTTACCCTATATATTACAAATTTAAATGACCAAAGTGCTAATAATATGTTTAATTTTTTTCTTCGAGGTTTCTGCCTTGAAGTAAAAAAATGAAGTATAAAAAAGCTTTTTTTCTACCATTATTAAAAAAATCCTAAAATTTTATTTCAATTAAATATCAGTAAATAATTAGCTAGAAATCAGATTTCTATAAATCCATAAAGGAGCATAGTGTTGGAAAAATTCACCTCAATGCATAAAATTTGCTTTTCCAAATGCTCTCAACGAAAAATTTTAACTTTTTTTTTTCACTGTGCTTTAAGCAAAAACTTGTAATTCAAGTTAGTTTCTCATACAAAATTTATACACCGATTGTTATGTGACCCTAGTTGCTCTCCCCATGCTGTGACAGCACACTCCTCCCTCCGACCCCAGATTTCCCATGTCCATTCAACCACCTCCTGACCTTCTGTGCCTTCTCATCTCACCTCCGGACAGGAGCTGCCTATTTAGTCTCATGTATCTACTGGAGCTAAGAAGCACACTCTTCATGAGTGTCATTTTATGTCCCATAGTCCAGTCTAATCGTTGTCTGAAGAGTTGGCCTTGGGAACAGTTTTAGTTTTGGGCTAATGGAGAGTCTGAAGGCCGTGTCTTCCGTGGTCCCTTCAGTCTCAGTCAAACCATTAAGTCTGGTCTTTTTAGTAGAATTTGAGTTCTGCACCCAACTGTTCTCCTGCTCCATCAGGGATTCTCTGTTGTGTTCCTTGTCAGGGCAGGTCATAGGTGGTAGCCAGGCACCATCTAGTTCTTCTGGTCTCAGGCTGACGAAGTCTCTGGTTTATGTGGCCCTTTCTGTCTCTTGAATTAATATTTTCCTTGTGTCTTTGGTGTTCTTCATTCTCCTTTGCTCCAGGTGGGTTGGGACCAACTGATGCATCTTAGATGGCGACTCACTAGCTTTTAAGACTGCAGACACCATTCACCAAAGTAGGATGCAGAACATTTTCTTAATAAACTTTGTTACCGATTGACCTAGATGTCCCCTGCAACCATGGTCCCAGACCCCTTCTCCTGCTACTCTGTCCCTTGAAGTGTTTTGTTGTATACCGGAAACTTCTTAGTTTTTGGTTTAGTATGGTTGTGCTGACTTCCCCTGTAGAATGTGTTGTCCTTCCCTTCAACTAAGATAATTCTTGTCTACTATCTAGTTAGTGAATACCCCTTTCTGTCCCTCCCCATCCTTGTAACCTTCAAAGAATGTTTTCTTCTGTGTTTAAGCCTTTTCTCGAGTTCTTATAATAGTGGTCTTATACAATATTTGTCCTTTTGTGACTGACTAAATTTACTCAGCATAATGCCTTCCAGATTCCTCCATGTTATGTTTCACGGATTCATTGTTGTTCTTTATCGTTGCATAGAATTCCATTGCGTGAATATACCATAATTTGTTTATCCATTCATCCATTGATGGGCACCTAGGTTTTTTTCATGTTTTTGCTATTGGGAACAGTGTCACAATGAACATGGGTGTGCATGTATCTATTTGTGTGACAGCTCTTATTTCTCTAGGATATATTCCAAGGAGTGGGATAGCTGGATCATATGGTACTTCTATTTCTAGCTTTTTAAGGAAGTGCCAAATTAATCTCCAAAGTAGTTGTACCATTTTACATTTCCACCAACAGTGGATAAGTGTTCCAGTCTCTCCACAACCTCTCCAACATTTATTATTATGTGTTTTTTGGATTAATGGTAGCCTTGTTGGGGTGAGATGGCATCTCATTGCAGTTTTGATTTGCATTTCTCTAGTGGCTAATGATCGTGAGCATTTCCTCATGTGTCTGTTAGCCACCTGAATGTCTTCTTTGGCGAAATGCCTGTTCATATCCTTTGCCCATTTTTTAATTAAATTACTTGTGTTTTTGTTGTTGAAGTTTTGCAGTCTCTTGTAGATTTTAGATATTAGACACTGATCCGATCTGTAGTAGCCAAAAATGTTTTCCCAGCCTGTAGACTATCTTTTTACTCTTTTGAGGAAGTCGTTTGATGAGCATAAGTGTTTGATTTTTAGGAGCTCCCAGTCATCTAGCTTCTCTCCTGGTGTTTGTGCATTGTTACTTATGGTTCATAATCTGTTTATGCCATGTATTAGGGCTCCTATCATTGTCCTTTTTTCTTCCATGATCTTTACCATTTTTGATTTTATATTTAGGTCTTTGATAGATTGAGTTAGTTTTTCTGCATGGTGTGAGGTATGGGTCTTCTGTCAGTTTTCTGCAGATAGATACCCAGTTATACCAGCACCATTTGTTTAAGAGGCTGTCTTTTCCCCAGTTAACAGACATTGGGCCTTTGTCAAATATCAGCTGCTCATAGGTGGATGAATTTATGTCTGGATTCTCAATTGTTTCTTTGGTCTATGTATCTGTTGTTGTATCAGTACCAGCCTATTTTTACTACCATGGCAGTATAATAGGTTCTAAAATCAGGTAGTGGGAGGCCTCCCTCTTTGTTCTTCTTCTTAAGTAATGTTTTACTTATCTGGGGCCTCTTCCCTTTCCATATGAAGTGGGTGATTTGTTTCTCCATCTCATTAAAAAATGCCAGTGGAATTTGGATCAGGATTGCATTGTATCTGTAGACCATTTTGGGTAGAACTGACATTCTCTCAATGGTGAGTCTTCTTATCCATGAGCAAGGTATGTTCTCCCACTTATGCAGGTCTCTTTTGGTTTCTTGCAGTAGTGTCTTGTAGTTTTCATTGTATAGGTCTTTTATGTCTCTGGTTAGATTTATTCCTAAGTATTTTGTCTTCTTATTTTGTCTCTGTTAGTGTAGAGGAATCCAAATGATTTTTGTTTATCTTGTATCCTGATACTTTGCTGAAATCTTCTATTAGTTCCAGTAGTTTTCTTGTGGATTTTATGGGGTTTTCTGTGTATAAGATCATATTATCTACAAATAGAGATACTTTTACTTATTTCTTACAATTTGGGTGCCCTTTATTTCTTTTTCTAGCCTAATTGCTCTGGCTAGGACCTCCAGCACAACGTTGAATAAGAGTGTTGATAAAGGGCATCCTTGTCTGGTTCCCGTTCTCAAGGGGAATGCTTTCAACTCTCCCCATTTAGGATGATGTTGGCCATTAGCTTTGTATAAATGAATTTAATTATGTTGAGAAATTTCCCTTCTATTCCTATTTAGCTGAAAGTTTTTATCACGAATGGGTGTTGGACTTTGTCAAATGCCTTTTCTGCTTGGATTGATAAGATCATGTGGTTCTTGTCTCTTGTTTTATTTATGTGATGGACTATATTGATTGTTTTTCTAATGTTGAACCTTCCCTGCATAGCTGGTATAAATCCCACTCGGTCATGGTGAATTATTTTTTTTGATATGTTGTTGAATTCTATTGGTTAGAATTTTGTTGAGGATTTTTGCTTCTATATTCATGAAGGATATTGCTCCATTATTTTCTTTTCTTGTGGTGTCTTTACCTGGTTTTGGTATCAGGGTTATGCTGGCTTTATAGAATGAGTTTGGGAGTATTCCATCCTTTTCTATCCTCTGAAATACCTTTAGTAGTAATGGTGTTAACTCTTCTCTGAAAGTTTGGTAGAAATTTCCAGTGAAACTGTCAAGAATAGGACTTCCAGGCCACATGGCACTATAGACAGAAGCACCATGCTGTCCCTCCAAGGAAAGATCCAAAAAACTAAGTCAAACAGAGACAAACATCAATCCTGAAACAGTAAGCAACAAATGAAGAGATAAAGAACTCAGCCAAACACCGAATGGAATAAGAAACTGACAGAGAACAGAGAGCGAGGAGAGATACATGCAGAGATCCCCTATCAGCTAATGCAGCACGGATCCACCATCTTGGACTCCTATCAGAGATTGGTGAATGGGGGTATGGGAAACCAGCTTCATAGAGATTCCAGCAGGAGACAGAACAACTGGTAACCAGCGATACATGCTCTCCTACCTCCCACCCTTCTTCACCACCACTCAGATTCCTCTGCTTCTCGGGGTCACAGTCTCTTGTCCAGGAAGCACTGGCTTCACCTTGGTGCTGCTGGGTTTCCACCCATCCACACTGGCCAGCTCCCTGAATACAATTTGTTTGCTGCTGAAGCTGCTTTTTTCCACTTCTTTTGATTTCTTCCATACCTCTCACCACCTCCCATTCCTTTCTCTCAAATACCTGGCTCCATGCACCATCTTTGCTCCTTCCTGAAACGCTGTGAAATGCCTCTCAACTGCAGAACTTCTTCCTGGCCCCTGCTGCCACGCTGGAGGGATCCCCGGGGCTTTTGTTTGTTTGTTTTGAATTGTTCTGTTTTGATTGGTTTGTTTGCGTGTTTTCTTTTTCTTTTCTTGGCTTGGGAACCCCTTCTAGCTGGGAAGTACAGCGTGACTTGGGAGCTACTCCCTCTGACTGCGCAGAAGCACAGTGGAATCTCGAGAGGCGTTTCTTTGTTCTTGTTTTTCTTTTTTTTTTTTGCTTTCTTTTTGTTTGTTTTTGTTTGTTTTGTTTTCTTTTCTCTCTTTTTCCCTTTGCGTCTTTCTTTATTTCTTAGTTTCTCATCTCTCTATACTTAACTTCTCTTCCTGTCTCCTGAATACCTGGCACTGTGTGACACCTCCACCCCTTCTAGCCAGCCTGTACGTCACAACCTGGGAGCAACTTCCCCAGTCCTTGCAACAGCACAGGTGGGATCCCTGGGGGCTTTGCTTTTTTTTTTCCCCCTAATTTTTATTTCTTCATTTTTTACTTTTACCCTTTTTGTTTTTTTTTCCTGTTGGTTTTTCTACATTTGTCAGTCTCTCATCTCTCCACTCCAGTGGCAAGCTCCGTTAGCACTATTTTTGTTTGTTTGTTAGTTTGTATGTTTTTGGCTCCTGTTCCTCTCTCCTCCCTCTCCTCTTCACCATACCCATCTTAGATCTGCACACCACAATCTCCCACCTCCTTCCTGCCTACCTGCATCATGCAGTGACCATCACACCCCCAAGCAGCACAGGCACAGCCTACCGGAACCTGCCCTGCACTGATTCCTGGCCCACCTCATTGGCCCTAGTCTGTGCCCCAAACAGTCCATCCCAGCAACTCCCCTTCATCTGGAACTGCCTGCTGTACCATTACCTGAGCGAATGACCCTGCCAATTGGAGAAGTAGGCGAAAAGTATCGTGCCCACAGACAAGCAAACAACAAAGAACACACAGCTCGCCTGCTCATACATAACCAAATAAAACAAAAAATCAGGATGAAACAAACAAATCTACAATCAATAAATGAGGAAAATAACTACTGAATGTCCTGAAGACAACAGACAATATCAAAACATACAAAAACAGACAGGATGGTTCCGGTAGGTGTCCAAAATAAAACACCAGATGACATGCCAGTAGCAGAAAAGGCACTAGAACTACCTGATAGGGAATTCAGATCTCTAATACTCAGATCTATCTAAGAGTTGAAGGAAAAAGCAGACAAAAATAAGGAAAAAATAGGCAAATTCATGGAAAATACAGACAAAAAAATGGAAGAATTCAGGAAAATAATATAGGAACAAAATGACAAAATAAATTCACAACTTGAAATCATACAAAAACAACAATTAGAAATCCAAAAGATAAACAACAAGATTTCAGAAAAGGACAGTGTCATAGGAGGGATGAGGAGCAGGTTTGAAATGATGAAAGACAGGATCAGTGAAATTTAACACAAATACTTGGATACAACATTGAGGAAAAATCAGAAAAAAGAATGAAGAAAAATGAAGAGACCCTGAGAATTATGTGGGATAAAATCCAAAGCAAAAATTTGCAAGTGATCAGAGTTTCAGAACAGGGGGAGAAACTAGAAAACACAGAGAGGATCACTGAAGAACTGTGACAGAAAACTTCCCCAATATCATGAAAGATCAAAAGTTGACCATCCAAGAAGCTCAATGACCCCATATAGGATACACCCCAAAAGAAAATCACCAAGGCGTATCATAATCACACTCACAAAAACCAAAGAAAAAGAATCCTGAGAGCAGCTCGAGAAAAACAAAAAGTCACATACAGAGGAGAAACAATAAGTCTAAGCTAAGATTATTAAGCAGAAACCATGCAGGCAAGAAGGTACTGGGATGACATATATAAAACCTTGAATGAAAAAAGTTTCCAGCCAAGAATAATATATCCTGCAAAACTCTCATTCAAATATGATGGTGAAATTAGGACATTTCCAGATAAACAGAAGTTAAGAGACTATGTAAAAACTAAATCAAACTTAAAGGAATTATTAAAGGGAGTCCTTCGATCTGAGAACAAACAACATCAGACCACAGGCTGAATCAAGGAAACAGGATTGTACCAGCAAGATATCAACCTAGGAAATGAACTCACAAGGACTATCCAAAACAAAAAGAATTACAACAGGGAACCAGAGAGGTTAATCTGTAAATGACAACAACATCAGAAAAATAAAAGAAGGAACAAATGGTATAGATATAGAACCTTCTAATGGAAAGAAAAGAAGGCAAGGTGATACCAAGTAATAATAGACTGGTTCAAACCAAGGAAGATAAGGGTAAATTTCAAGGTAACCATGAAGAAAGTTAACAAACCTACTCATCAAAATAAAAAAGAAAAACATAAAGTCTCAGTAAAAACAAAAGAAATGAAAAAAGAAATTCACAAACAAAAGGAATTCAGCACGGGAGAGTAAGAAGAACAAAGAAAATGTTAGCACCACAAAAAAAAAAAAAACTACAAAATGAGCAATAAACTCACACTTATCAATAAATACACTGAATGTAAATGGCCTAAATGTACCCATAAAGAGCTGGAGAGTGACAGAATGGATTAAAAAAAAAAAAAAAAAAACAAGATCCATCAATATGCTGTCTACAAGAGACACACCTTAGAAACAAAGACGAAAATTTATTAAAAATCAAATGATGGGGGACTTCCGGCAACATGGCACTTTAGGCAGAAGCACCACGCCTTTCCTCCACAGCAAAGATCCGAAAAACTAAGCCAAACAGAGAAAACAGCAATCCTGAAACCCTAAAACATCAAATGAAGAGATAAAGAACTCAGCCAAGCACCAAAAGGAGTGAGAAACTGAAAGAGAACAGAGAGCAAGGAGAGATTCATGCAGAGGTCCCCCATCAGCTAACGGAGCATGGATCCACTATCTTGAACTCGTATCAGAGACTAGCAAATAGCAGGTATGAGAAAGCAGCTTCACGGAGCTTCCAGCAGGGGACAGAACAACCGGTAACTGACGATATACACTTTCCCACCCCCCACACTTCTTCACCCCCAGTCAGCCTCCTCTGCTTCCCATGGCCACAGTCTCTTGGCCGGGAAGCACTGGCTGCTTGGATTCCATCCGCCCACACTGGCCAACTCACTGAGTGCCATTTGTTGGCTGTTGGTGTTGCTTTTGTCTGCTTCTTTTGATTTCTTCCTCACCTCTCACCACCACCCCCTCCTTTTGCTCAAATACCTGGCTCCGTGTGCCATCTTTGCTTCTTCCTAAGAGGCTGTGGAGCTCCATTCATGTGTGGAACTGCTTTCCGGTCTGTCCTGCCACGCTGAAGGGATCCCGGGGCTTTTTTGTCGGTTTGCTTTGAATTGTTTGCTTGTTTTCTTTTTCTTTTCTAGAGTTGGGAGCCTATTCTGGCTGGGCAGTGCTACGCAGCTTGGGACCTACACCCTCAGCTTGCGCAGATGGGCAGAGGGATCCCTGAGAGCATTTTTTATTTTTTCGTGGTTTTTTTTTTTTGTCCTCTTTTTTAGGGGGCTTTTCTTCTTTGTTTGTTTTTTTTTATTTTGTTTTGTTTTCTTTTCCCTCTATTTCCCTTTTTGTCTTTCTTCATTACTCAGTTTCTCGTCTCTCTATACCTTCCTTCTCTTCCTATCCCTGAATACCTGGAGCTGAATAACTCTACACCTTTTAGCCAGGCTGTACTTCAACACCTGGGAACAACTTCCCCA
>NW_004444132.1:1361045-1362151 GCF_000243295.1 Trichechus manatus latirostris
GAAAGATGAAAAGCTGGCCATCCAAGAAGGTCAATGAACCTGATATAGGATAGACCCCAAAAGAAAATCACCAAGGCATATCATAATCACACTCACCAAAACCAAAGACAAACAAAGAATCCTGAGAGCAGCTCTTGAAAAACAAGAAGTCACATACAGAGGAGAAACAATGAGACTAAGCTCAGATTATTCAGAAGAAACCATGCAGGCAAGAAGGCACTGTGATGACATATATAAAACCTTGAAAGAAAAAATTGCCAGCAAAGAATAATATATCCTGCAAAACTCTCATTCAGATATGATGGCAAAATTAAGATATTTCCAGATAAACAGAAATTAAGGGAATATATAAAAACCAAATCAAACATACAAGAATTATTAAAGGGAGTCCTTCAATCTGAGAATAAACAACTTCAGCTCACAGGCTGAATCTAGGACGAAGGATCATAGCAGCCAGATGCCAATCTAGGAAATGAACTCTCAAGGAATATCCAAAACCAAAAGTAATGCAACAGGAAATCAGAGCAGTTAATCTGTAAATGACAACAATATCAGAACAATAAAAGAGTGAATAAATGGTGTAGGTGTAGAACCTTCTAATGGAGAGGAATGCAATGCGATACCAAGTAATAATAGACTGCTTCGAACTTAGAAAGTCAAGGGTAAATTTCACAGCAACCACAAAGAAACTTAACTAACATACTCATAAAAATAATGAGGAAAGACATAAAGTCTCAGTAAAAACAAAACATACAAAAAGAAAAGAAATGAAAAAAGAGTCCACAAACAAAAGGAATTCAGCACAGGAGAGTAAGAAGAACAAAAAAAAGTCAGCACCACAAAAAAAATGCACTACAAAATAACAGCAATAAACTCAAATCTGTCAATAATTACACTGAATGTAAATGAACACTATGCACCCATAAAGAGATGGAGAGTGACAGAATGGATTCAAAAAACAGGATCCATCAATATGCTGTCTACAAGAGACACATCTTAGAAACAAAGACGTGAATTTATTAACAATCAAAGGTTGGAAAAAAATATATCAAGCTAACAACTACCAAAAAAGAGCAGGAGTGGCAATACTAATCTCAGATAAAATA
>NW_004444132.1:1362251-1363775 GCF_000243295.1 Trichechus manatus latirostris
TACCCACCCGATGATAGGGATCCAAAATACATAAAACAAACTCTAACAACACTGAAAAGAGAAATTGACAGTTCCACAATAATAGTAGGAGGCTTCAACACACCACTCTTGGTAAAGGACAGAACAACTAAAAAGAAACTCAGCAAAGATACAGAAGACCTAAAGGGCACAATCAGCCAACTTGACCTCATAGACATGTATAAAACACTACACCCAACAGCTGCAAATTACACATTCTTTTCCAATGCACATGGAACATTCTCCAGAATAGACCACATTTTAGGCCACAGAGCAATCCTCAAAAAGGTCCAAAACTTTGAGATAATACAAAGTATCTTCTCTGACCACAATACCAGCAAGGTAGAAATTAACAACAGGAAGAGCAAGGAAAGAAAATCAGTTGCATGGAAACTGAATAACACCCTGCTTACAAAACACTGGGTAATAGAAGAAATCAGAAACAGAATCAAAGATTTCCTAGAATCAAACGAGAATGAAAACACATCATACCAAAACGTTTGGGACACAGCAAAGGCAATCCTCAGAGGACAATTTATAGCAATAGATGCACACATCAAAAAAAGAAGAAAGGGACAAAATCAAAACATTAGCTACACAACTCAAACAAATAGAAAGAAAACAGCAAAAAAAAAGCCCACAGCCACCAGAAGAAAGGAAATAACAAAGATCAAAGCAGAAATAAATGAAATAGAGATTGGAAAAACAATAGAAAGAATCGACCAAACTGAAAGTTGATTCTTTGAAAGGATCAACAAAATCGAGAAACACTTGCAAGACTGACAAAAGAAAACAGGACAGGATGCAAATAACCCAATAAGAAAGAAATGGGGGACATTACAACAGGCTCAACAGAAATGAAAAACTATACTCCAACAAATTTGAAAAACTAGAGGAAATGGATAAATTTCTAGAAACACATTACCTACCTAAACTACCACAAAGTGATGTTGAAAATCTGAACAGACCCATAACAAGAGAAGAGATTGAAAAGGTAATTTAAAAAACTCCCAACAAAAAAAGCCCTGGAACAGATGGCTTCACTTGAGAATTCTACCAAACATTCAGAGAAGAGCTTATACCCACTACTACTCAAACCATTTCAGAACATAGAAAAAGAAGCAACACTTCTGAATTCGTTCTATGAAGACAGCATTACCCTTATATCAAAACCAGGCAAAGATGCCACAAAAAAAGAAAATTACAGATCAATATCTCTCACGAATATAGATGCGAAAATTCTCAACAAAATTCTAGATAATGGAATTCAGGATCATATCAAAAAAATAATACTCCACGACCAAGTAGGATTCAAACCAGGTATGCAAGGTGAGAAAATCAATCAACATAATCCACCACATAAATAAAAAGAAAGAAAAGAATCATGATCGTCTCAACTGACGCATTCGACAAAGTCCAACACCCATTCCTGATAAAAACTCTCAATAAAATAGATAGAGAAGGGAAATTTATCAACATAATAAAGGGCATCTATGCAAAACCAAC
>NW_004444132.1:1364805-1366208 GCF_000243295.1 Trichechus manatus latirostris
ATTAACAGGATACAAACCATAACCAACAACACACAAACTCCAGAAGATAAGCTAGATAACTGGGATCTTCTAAAAATTAAACACTTATGCTCATCAAAAGACTTCACCAAAAGAGTAAAAAGACAACCTACAGACCGGGAAAAAATTTTTGGACATTACAAGTCAGGCAAAGGTCTCATCTCTAAAATCTACAAGAAAATCCAACACGTCTACAACAAAAAGACAAATAATCCTATTAAAAAATGGGGAAAGGAAATGAACAGACACTTTACCAAAGAAGACATTCACGTGGCCAACAGAAACATGAGGAAATGCTCACGATCACTGACCATTAGAGAAATGCAAATTAAAACCATAATCAGATACCATCTCCCTGGCATTACTGGCATGAATCAAAAACACTGGAAATAACAACTTTTGGAGAGGCTGTGGGGAGATTGAAACTTTTATGCACTACTGGTGGGAATGCAACATGACACAACAATTTTGGAAAATGATATGGCGCTTCCTTAGAAAGACAGAAACAGAAATACCATTCGATCCAGCAATCCCACTCCTAGGAATATATCCTAGAGAAATAAGAGCTGTCACATGAATAGACATATGCACACCCATGTTCATTGCAGCATTGTTCACAATAGCAAAAAGATGAAAACAACCTAGATGCCCATCAACAGATGACTGGATAAACAAACTATGGTACATACACACAATGGTGTATTATGCAATGATAAAGAACAATGATGAATCTGTGAATTATCTCAACATGGATCAAACTGGAGGACATTATGCTCAGCGTAATAAGTCAATCACAAAAACAGAAATATTTTATGAGACCTCTACTGTAAAAAACTCATGAAAAAGTTTACAAACAAAAAGAAACAATCTTTGCTGATTTCGAGGGATGGGAGGGGTATGTGGGCAGGAAATACTAAACAGAAAATAGATAAGTGGTAACTTTGATGAAGGGTAAGACAGTACACAATACTGGAGAAGCCTGCAAACTTGTATAAGGAAAAGTCATGGAAGCTCCATAGACACATCCAAACTCCCTGAGGGACTGAATTGCTGGTCGTAGGGCTATGGGGACCATAGTCTCAGGGCACATCTAGCTTAACTGGCATAACACACTTTATAAAGAAAATGTTCTGCATTCTACTTTTCGTGAGTAGTGTCAATGAGCAGCCATCTAAGATACTCCACTGGTCTCACCCCTTCGGCAAAATAAAATAAAATACTTAGGAGCAAGGGAGAATGAAGAAAACAAGATACAAGGGAAAGATTAGTCCAAAGGACTAATGGACCACAACTACCACGGCCTCCACCAGACTGAGTCCAGTACAACTAGATGGTGCCCGGCTACCACCACTGACTGCTCTGACAGGGATCACTACAGAGGATCC
>NW_004444132.1:1366928-1407655 GCF_000243295.1 Trichechus manatus latirostris
TTATTATTTTCTTTCTTCTGGCACCTGAGGGCTTCTTTTGCTGCTCTCTTTCTACTTGTGCGAGTTGTAGCGTTAATGTTTTGATTTTAGCCTTTTCTTCTTTCTGGATGTGTGCATTTATTACTATAAACTGACCTCTGAGCACTGCTTTTCCTGTGTCACAAAGGTTCTGGTAGGATGTGTTTTCATTCTCATTTGATTCTATGAATTTCTTTATTCCATCATTAATTTATTCTATAACCCAGTAGTTTTTGAGCAAGGTGTTGTTCAGTTTCCATGTGTTTGATTTTTTTTCCCTTGTTTTTTCTGTTATTGATTTTTACGTTTATGGCTTTATGGTCAGAAAAGATGCTTTGTAATATTTCAATGCTTTGGATTCTATTAAGGCTTGCTTTGTGGACTAATATATGGTCTGTTCTGGAGACTGTTCCATGTGGGTTGGAAAAGAAAGTGTACTTGGCTCTGTTGGGTGGAGTACTCTGTATAGGTCTATGAGATCAAGTTGGTTGATTGTGGCATTTAGATCTTCCGTGTCTGTATTGAGCTTCTTTCTGGATGTTCTGTCCTTCACTGAAAGTGGTGTGTTGATGTCTCCTACTATTATTGTGGAGTTGTCTATCTCTCTTTTCAGTGCTGTTAGAGTTTGTTTTATGTATTTTGGAGCCCTGTCATTGCGTGCATAAATTATTATGGTTATGTCCTCCTGGTATATTGACCCTTTAATCATTATAGTGTCCTTCCTTATCCTTTGTGGTGGATTTTACTTTAAGTCTATTTTGTCAGATTAATATTGCCAATCCTGCTCTGTTTTGAGTGTTGTTTGCTTGACATGTTTTTTTTCCATCCTGTGAGTTTTAGTTTGTTTGTGTCTTTAAGGTGTGTGGCTTGTAGGCAGCATATAGACAGATAGTGTTTTTTGTTTTTTTTTTAAATCTATTCTGCCACTCTCTCTTTATTCATGCATTTATTCCATTTACATTCAGCATAATTATTGATAGGTATGAGTTTAGTGCTGTCATTTTGATGTCTTTTTTTGTGTGTGTGTTGTTGACAGTTTCTTTGTCCCACTTAATCTTCTGTGATGAGTTGTTTTTCTTTGTGTATTTTCTTTTCATCTTTTTCATTGTTGTTGATTTTGTATTTGGTGAGTCTTTATGTTTTTCTTGTTTTTTATTTTGATGTGCATGATTGCTTGTTTCCTTTGTCATTACCTTAATATTTATCCCTATTTTTCTAAGTTTAAACCACTCTTTTTTTTCTTTATATCACCTTGACTTCCTCTTCATAGGAAAGATCTGTGGATACATTTTTTTAGGCCCTCTCTTTTGTTTTAATGTTGTCATCTTTTACATATTGCGTCTCTGTTTCCCTATTTTCAGTGTTTTAGCTTTGATTTATTTTTGTGACTTCCCAATCTGGGTTGATATCTGGTTGCTCTGTTGTGGGTTCTAGTCTTGGGTTGTTATCTGATGTTATTGATTTTGTAATCAGAGGACTTTCTTTAGTATTTCTAGTAATTTTGGTTTGGTTTTTGCAAATTCCCTAAACTTCTGTTTGTCTGAAAATGCTGTAATTTCGCCATTATATTTGAGAGACAGTTTTGATGGATATATACTTCTTGGCTTGCAATTTTTTTTCTTCAAGGCTTTGTATATGTCATCCCATTACCTTCTTGCCTGCATGGTTTCTGCTGAATAGTCTGAGCTTAGTCTTATTGATTCTCCTTTGTAGATGACTTTTTGTTTATCCCTAGCCCCTCTTAAAATTCTCTCTTTATCTTTGGTTTTGGCAAGTTTGATTACAATATGTCTTGGTGACCTTCTTTTGGGATCTACCTTATGTGGGGTTTGCTGAGCATCTTGGATAGATATTTTCTCATCTTTCATGATATCAGGGAAGTTTTCTGCCAAGAAATCTTAACAATTCTGTCTGTATTTTCTCTTATCCCCCCCTTTTCTGGTACTCCAATCACTTCTAGGTTATTCCTCTTGATAGAGTTCCACATAAGTCTTAGGGTTTCTTCATTTTTTTAAATCCTTTTATCTGATTTTTCCTCAAATAAGTTGGTGTCAAGTGTTTTATCTTCATTCTCACTTATTCTGACTTCCATTGTCTCATTGCTGCTGCTATGTCTTTCTATTGTGTTGTCTAATTCCGAAATTTTATTGTTAATTTTCTGGATTTCTGTTTGCTGTCTCCCTACGGATTTCTGCAGCCTGTTAAATTTGTCATTATGCTCTTCTCTAATCTTCGTAAGTTCCTCTGTTGCTTTGTCTGTATGTTCCTTGGTTTGTTCAGCATTTTGTATGATCTTCTTCCTAATATCTTGAAGAGTTTTGTATATTAATCTTTTGTATTCTACCTCCAGTAATTCCAAGAAGTTCTCTTCCTCCGGAAAATTTCTTGATTCTTCGTTTTGGAAGCTTGCTGGGTTAGACACATGTACTTATCTTTCACTGACTGAGCACTGCTTTTCACTGGTTCTGGATGCCCTAGTAGACACTCTGCTGTTTGGTCTCTCCTGAAGTGGAAAACACCTCCCGGTCACCACTGCTTGCCTCACTGTGCATGCCAGCCAATCCGGCATGAAGGGTGCCAGCTCCCACCGGGTCAAATCTGTGAACTCCTCATTGCTTCCAAACCATATCTCGCTCTCCCTGCCACTCAGTCCAGTTCCTCAACTTTGCCTTTGATGTTCAGGGCTCCTGGATTTTCATATATAATTGATTCACTTGTTTTTTCTGGTCTTTGTTGTAAGAGGGACCACAGGAAGCGTCTGACTGCACTGCCATCTTGGCCTCGCATAAGAATTTTAACTTTTATGTAACTAGGTAGCATGTCAAAAAAAGATCTAAACAGATACTAGTTACAGGGATTCATAAACATAGACTAATTACAGGAATTACTCCTGGAGATGGAGCAGTATGGTTTGGGAATGGAAGAAGTAGGAAGGTTAACACAAAGCCTAGAGGACTTTTGCTTGATCATTATCTCCTAGAATTTTTTTTTTACAAGATATATTCTTGTGTTACTTGGATAATTGAAAGCAAATTACATGAATGGGGAAATGTTAAATGAGCAGATATAGATAAATATAAGAAGGAAAGAGGAAGAAATGTAGAGAGGGAAAAAAAGAACAAACATATACTGTTGGATAAAGACCCAGAAAGAAAGAATCAAGCAGAATTATTTTTAACTAGAATTAAATGTTAATGTTCCATCAAATTTTGATAATAACTATAATACCATTATACTTTTGTCCATGTAGATAAACAGAATATGAAAGACAGTCTTGTCTAAATATAGTCATTTTCCTCAAATAACCTCTCTGGACAGGTGTTCAACTACATTTTATTTTCTCTCCAAGTTCCTTAATTACCTCCTCTGCTTTAATATCTCTCCTAATCCAAGGGATCTTTTTTCAATCTCATTCTTTATTATCATTAATGAGTAATCACTCTACAGCCATCTGGACCACCCTTTACTATTTATCTCACATTTGCTTACAGTTATGTGTCTCCTCCGACATTAATGAATATAAAAGGAACAGACCACTAGGACAATGTGCCTCTTGTAACTGGTGTTCCCTGCAGGGAATGAGGAACTAGTTTCTAGAAATCAGGTTTGGTTAGATAATGCTCCAGATTTCAAAGGTCTATCTTAATGTGGACATGTTTTATCTCCCAGAAGGCTTATTTAAAAGCTTTATAGTTGTCTTTTAACTGAGGCCTAAATTCAATATGCCTTTTGGAGTTAGACCAGCAACCTCTATTTTAAAGACCAAATGATCTTCTCCTTTGTTTACACACATTAAATCCTGCATCTAAATCTTATTCCTAAACTCTTTATTGGTCAGATTCAGAGGCATTAACTTTAAAGGAAACACTTTCTCGCTCATTTGGAAAACATTTTGAAGGTTATTCTAATTGAAAGAACTGTATCCATAATGAAAGAGGGTTTTTTTTTTCCCCTCATATTTTCCTTAGGGATAGATTCAAATGTTCTATAGGTTTATTCAGGACACACTGAGTCCAGAATATTCATCAATGAGCTATCCTCTGCTGAAATCATACAACTCCATATAATTTGAATGAATACGCTAGTAATAAAACATTTAACATTTCCTAAGTACTTAATATATACCAGGCACTGAGCTGTGGCACAGAGATTCTACAAAGCCAATTACAACTACAAGAACATTTCCAAATGGATTTTAGGTAAAGTCAGCTGGGGAAGGGAGTTTCCTGAAACTTGCTAGGTTAGAAGAGACTATGAATGGTAGGGCTTGCCTTACCGCTCACCCATGGCAGCCCTTCTGGCTGACATAAATGTTCCATTAGCTAGCTTTCTTCTTTTGTCTCCTTTATATTCATCCTTTTTAACCTAGAAAGATTATATTAAGTTTTTGAAAGACTTCAAAAATAAAACAGTATCATGTTTCTCGCCTACTTTTAATTTTTTAACTTTAATATATTTTGTATTTCCTTAAGAATTGCATTAAATCCTTTTAGGGCCAAAAACAAGTTGCTACCAAGTCAACTCCAACTCATGGTGACTCCATGTATGACAGGTTGGAAGTGTGCTCCATAGGGTTCTCAATGGTTGATTTTTTGGAAATAGATAGCCAGGTCTTTCTTCCGAGGCACCTTTGGAAACTCGGACCTCCAACCTTTCACTTAGCAGCCAAGTACATTAACCATTTGCACCACCCAGGGACTTCTTTAAGGCCAAAAAAGGTAGCAGTGTATTAATTAAATATTGTTGATTTGCAATCTCTTGATAAACTTTCATTATCTAAGTTTTTCATTTTTCTCTTTGCAGTTGTTATACCCAAAAGTTTTGGGCACTCATTGTATAGCATTAGATAAAATAAAATAGAATTAACAGTATTTAAAAAAATGAAATTTAGCAGTCTACTAGCGGATCAGTAGGAGCCCTGATGACGCAGTGGTTAAGCACTTGGCTGCTAACCAAAAGGTCGGTGGTTTGAACCCACCAGCTGCTCCGTGGGAGAAAGATTTGGCAGTCTGTTTAGTAAAGATTTACAGCCTTGAAAACCCAATAGGTCAATTCTACTCTGTCCTATAGGGTTGCTGTGAGTCAGAATCTACTCAATGGTAATGGGATTAATAGTGGATCAAGGTACCTGGGTTGCACAAATGGTTTGCACCCAACTAATAACCTAAAAGTTGGCAGTTTGAACCCATCCAATGGCACCATGGAAGAAAGGACTGGCAATATACTTCCTTAAAGATCATAGCCATGAAAACCTATGGAGCATTTCTACTCTGTAACACATAGGGTTGCCATGAGTTGAAATCAACTCAACTTCAAGGGGTTTTTGGTTTAACTAATGGATCAAGATGCAGAACCCTGAAAGTACATCTCCAAATAGGCTTCAATTGCTTCCTAGACATCAAAACTCTTTTTAAAAACTTTAGCGTTCAACTACAACAACCGTAGTTTAGCAGTTTAAAATTTTTCCCTCCCTAGATGCTGTAGATCTACATAGGAACCCTCTTTCAGAAAACATTTTCAGTGGAATTGAGTGGATGCTAAATTTCAAACGTGTAGAAACGGCATGAGGGCAGTGGTGTCTGACCTCTTCTAATTTCACAAGGGAGAGAGAGAATCATCATCATCAACAGCCCAAAGCTGATTCCTAAGAGGTGGGGTCAGACATACCTCCTCTCTCCAAAATTGTTCCCAATTCGAATACCAGTTGTCCCTCCCACCCTCTCTACTTCTCTGCTAGATTTGATAATTCATTACAATGGCCTCATAGAACTCACAAACAATACTCACAATTATGGGGTATATTAGGAAAGTAGTGGGTTACAATTCAGGATGAGAAATGACTCAGGACACAGTTCTTCATTCAGGACAGTCTCCTCTCAGCAGTGCCCACAGGCAGGCCTCTCTCTCCAGCCCTCGGCCCCTTGGCCCCTCAACCTGGCCTCTGCTCTGCTTGGGCAAGCATTACAAATCTCTTTAGCTCTGTCAATAAGTGCCCAGGGCCGCCCCACTCCACCAGTAAGCCTCAGCCTGCAGGCACTTGCCTGTCTTGCTCCGTGGGTCGACAAGCCTAGTTTCATCAACAAATGCCCAAAGGCACCTCACTCTACCAGGAAGCCTCCTACCCAAAGGTGCTCAGCTTTCTCGCTCCTGGGTCGGTGGCACACCCAGTGTAGCTGCCTTGCTCTGGGGACAGGAAGCCCACTGCACCATCTCGTGTCAATCTCCTGGTTCTGCTGCTGCCAGTTCTCTGCCGTGCTTTCTGCTGCTTCTCACCAGCTTGTGCCACCTCTGGTGTTACAGCTCTCTGTTTCCTGGGTCTAGGAGGTTCTCAGTGCAGGGATCCTGAGTCCAAAGGGCATGCTCCACTGCTAGCTCTTCTTCTTGGTGGTAGTGGGTCTCTCCTCCTCCCCTGCTTGCTTCTCTCTCATTGTATGTCTTGTCAGATAAAATGTATGTCTCAAGCAAAGTTACGACTTGAATAAAGGTGGTAACAGAGGTGACTGGGGTAATGGTGGTGACTTGATTTACACCTGCTAGTAAGGCAGTGACTCAAGATACATCCCACGCTGGTCCTGCCTTATTAACATAACGGACAATTCACTCCCAAAGAAGACCATAACCACAGGTATAGATGCTAGGATTTGTAACACATCACAAAATGGAGGATAGTTACATCAGATCACAAACTAGCAGATGACTACATCATTACATAACTGCCAAATCACATCATTACTTAACTATCAAACCACTGAAAATCATGGCCCAGCCAAGCTGACACGTAACCTTAACCATCACAAGCTCCATACACCTTAATTGCATATTCCCACCCAATCATTGCATGGGAGTCACAAAGACTACAGCTAGAAGGGCCATATTAAGTAATTTACTGCACTACAGCATGGATCTCTACTATTCCACTGACGTAGTTTTCAAACAAATGGAAGATTCCATAGTCGGAAAAGAAAACCATTTTTCAAATCTATTAAAGACAAAATCATTAATGTCAGTCATGATCAAGAAAATCCAATTTAAGATTTGTCTAAGAGGAATTATCTCCTTTTCTTCAGAAAAAAGACATACCCCATGATGTAATTTGTGACTCACGGCAACGGTTGAAGCAGGAGTGCACGTGGGAATAATATATGTGCATGCTTCTACACAATGCAGGAACACCCCTTAATAGAAAAAGGTTACAAGGTTATCTAGAGATTGTTAAAAAAACAAACAAACAAAAAAAACCCATTGCCACTGAATCAATTCTGACTCACAGCAACCCTATAGGACAGAGTAGCACTGCCCCAGAGGGTTTCCAAGGCTGTAATCTTTACAGAAGCAGATTGCCACATCTTTTTTCCACGGAGAGGCTAGTGGGTTCGAACTTCTGACCTTTCAGTTAGTAGCTGAGTGCCTAACCACTACGCCACCAGGGCTCCTAAGGGACTGTTAGACAGGTCCATTTTTAGTGGAGTAACTCTTCAGCTGCCCACACTAGGAAATTATGGCCTTGAAGTTAATTATGGCTTTGGAAGCATTACCTGAGAAATTAATTTTATGCTGTGCAAACAGTTAGGTAGATAAACCAGGGAGAAAATGCCAGATATAGACAAGTAGTTCCTCTAGAGTCCAATGAGACCATCTGTGTCTTTTCCTGAAATTTTTCCTTTGGTTACGTTTGAGCTACATCATCCACTAGTGGCAAATGTTCTTATTTCAAAAAGGAACACCAGGGAAGAAGAAAATAAAGTATTTTTTCCTTGTGACTGTCCTTATTAGTGTGTATGTTCAAATGCATCAAACTAATGAAGCAGTGTCATTATGTGGAACAGCTGTATTGAGTATTCTGGAAGAATAAAAAAAAGCTATTAGTTAAACACAAGTAGTCATAAAGTAATAATGAAGACAGTCAAGCAATATGTTGACTTCACTAATAACTATTGCATGTGGTGTAAAGGGTGGAATTTTAACACATTCATTTTTTTCTCCCAGAGCAAAAACTACTAAAAGCTATATTCAAACACAGCACACAATGTGAAAATTGCACATTACAAAGTGTGATCCTAACACATTTGAATTCTCTATTTAATTAAGAAACAGGACAAAAAGCACATTAACTTCTAATATCAATATGATGCTCAATTCATTTATTTAATCTTAAGGTTAAAATAAATGATATTACCGTTTTGCACATTTAATTGAAAACTAATAAAATTTGGAGATAATATAACCCAAATCTTTAAACTTTATTCTCAGAATATGACAGTAGAAAAATTAAACTCAGTTAAACATGCTGTCATGGATTGAATTGTGTCCCCCCAAAATATGTGTCAACTTGGTTAGGCCATGATTCCCAATATTGTACAGTTGTCTTCCATTTTGTGATTTGATGTAATTTTCCTGTGTGCTGTGAAACCTAATCTCTGCCTGTGGTTAATGAGGCAAGATTAGGTTATGTTAAAGAGGATTAGGGTGGGATGCAACACCCTTACTCAGGTCAAAGCCCTGATATGACGTAAGGGGGTTTCCTTGGGATGTGGCTTGCATCACCTTTTCTCTTACAAGAGATAAAAGGAGAAAAAAGCCAGCAGAGAGATGGGGACCTCATGCCACCAAGAAAGAAGTGCTGGGAGCAGAGCATGTCCTTTGGACCCAGGGTCCCTATGCTGAGAAGATCCTAGAACAGGGGACGATTGATGACAAGGACCTTCCCCCAGAGCTGACCAAGAGAGAAAGTCTTCCCCTGGAGCTGGCACCCTGAATTTGGACTTCTAGCCTCCTAAACTATGGGAGAATATACTTCTGTTTGTTAAAGTCATTCACTTGTGGTATTTCTGTTATAGCAGCACTACACAACTAAGACACATGCCATAAAAAAAAAACAAAACCCACTGCTGTTAAGTCAAATCCAACTCATAGGAACCCTATAGGACAGGGTAGAACTGCCCCATAGTGTTTCTAAGACTGTAAATCTTTACAGAAGCAGACTATCACTTCCTTCTCCTGCAGAGTGGCTGGTGGGTTTGAACTGCCAACTTTTTAGTTAGCAGCTGAGTGCTTTAACCACTACATTACCAGGGCTCCTAAACACGCCATGAGTATTCTAAAATTAAACAGAAATGACAATTACATAATTAGAAAAGGAAAACAAGAAATATCTAAATCCTTCTTGGCATTGTTCCTTAATGTATTCCATTATTAGTTCAATTTTTTCAATTACAATAACCCTACAATCCCCTCTGGTTCCTGTAAACACAGTGTAACCAGTATAGCTATAGCTAAATAAGATCTCAAAACTAAAACTCTCTAAACCTACCACACAGTAGGAATAAGAAGGATTTCTTCTCATTCTACAGACTTGAAATTTCACAGAATTTCTCCCGCAATCACAGAGCACGCTGGAATCCTCTTTCAACTGACCTTTCTTGATATTGATGGAGTAAGTTGAGTGATATTTCTCCAGAAACTAAATCTATAACTAAAACCAAAAAAAAAATAAAAAGCACCAAGCCCACTGCTGTCAAGTCAACTCTGACCATAGCAACCCTATAGCTACTCCCTGAATATTTAAGGAACCAAAATAATCCATTTTTCCATATGCAATAGAATGTACTGCTACCAATCAATCCTTTACACATATGCTAGGCTTCAGCTTCATCACAGTGTCTCTTCCGTGTTCTCTTAATATTTACTCATTGTCATGGATCAAATTAAGTACCCCCCCAAAAATGTGTGTATCAGTTTGGCTGGGCCATGATTCCCTGTATTGTGTGATTTTCCCATATGCTGTAAATCCTGCCTGCATGATGTAAATGAGGGAGGATAGGTGGCAGTTGTGTTAGTAAGGCAGGACTCATTCTACAAGATTGGATTGTCCTGAGGCAGTCTTTTGAGATATAAAAGAGACAAGTGAGCAGAGAGACAGGGGGACCTCATACCACCAAGAAAGCAGCATCAGGAGCAGAGCACATTGTTTGGACCTGGTGTCCCTATGGGAGGAGCTCCTAGTCTGAGACACATTGATGAGAAAGCTAACAGTGAGCGAAAGCCTTCCCCTGGAGCTGACACCCTGAATTTGGACTTTTAGCCTACTTTCTGTGAGGAAATAAGTTTCTCTTTGTTAAAGCCATCCACTTGTGGTATTTCTGTTATAGCATCACCAGATGACCAAGACACTCATGAATAAAACTCAAACCAAACACACTGCCGTTGAGTCAATTTTGACTCATAGTGACTCTATAAGACAGAGTAGAACTGCCCCATAGGGTTTCCAAGGAGCGGCTGGTAGATTTGAAATGCCGACATTTTGGTTCACAGCCCAGCACTTAACGACTGTACCACAAAACTGTGAAGTAGGTAGCTTATTTATATATAATACTTCCTCCCAAATTCCTCTTTCTTGCCTCACTTTCTCCTTCCACTACAACCCTAGCCTCCTCCAAACCTCATATTCTTCCCTGAATGTAAGAGTCCCATTACCTCAGCTTGATATCAGTTTAATTCATTCAATATTTATTGAGCACTTACCACATGCCTGGCACTAGACACTGGAGTGAGTATGCTTTTCCCTTCCCATCTCTCATCCATAAAAATAAACTTCTGTTCTGTGTTCTATTCCCTCAAGGTCCTATTCCTATTATTTTGATAGTTATTCATGCTCAGATGTTAATACGCTACCTTTCAAGTTAAATACTGTACTTAAAATTGATCTGCTGAGTTTTAAGCAACCCAGTAATTAAGTTGAAATCTCCTGTCACTGGGATTTTCGGGGCCACAAAGTGTTTCTTAGCATGGGTGCTAAGAAACTTAACAGAATGGGTCAATGCAAGAGACACTAGGACTGAAATTTGGCAGGCCTACAGAAATGAGGTAGACACTATGAAGACTGACTAACCTTCAGGTAAGTAAAAGAAAAAAAAAAGAAACATTCCAGAAGGTTTCAGGAGACTACAGTAGCCTGCAATTGACACTCTCACCTGCATTTTTGCAAGCAGCCCTTATATTGGAGTGCCTGCTTCTAGTGCTGCCCTTCTTTAATCTATTCTGAACACTGCATCTGGAGTTAGTTTTCTGAAACACTGTATTCAACAACTATTGCTACATAGCAAATCACCTAATCACTTAAAACAATAAATAATAATTATTCCAGAGTTTCTGTGGGTTATGAATCCAGGCATAGCTTAGCCCAATCTTCTGGCTCAGGGTCTATCATGAGGCTATTATCAAGATTTTGACTGGGCTGCAGAAATCTCAAGGTTCAACTAGGGAAGAATTTCCTTGCAAACTCATTCACATGGTAGTTGATGGAACTTGTTTTCTCACAGGCTATTGGGCTAAAGGGCCTCATCTCTTTCCCCTCTCTGCTTTTACTCTATCCTATAATCATGCTGAGCCTGCAATTGTTCAGTTTCCTGCATGCACCATGCTTTCTCTTTGATTCAGGCTTTGGCACATTATGTTTTCTCTCCCGGGAATATCATTTGCAGTCAAGTGTATGAGTGTAGATAGTATTTAAAATCATGGGTATGGAAGATTTCACCAAAAGAATAAGTAAAGAATATTCTCTCAGTCTTTTGATATTGACCCCAATCTTAAGACCCCACTGTTTTGCATCCCATTGCAGCAAAACACTGCAAAAAATTGTCTATACTCCTTGTTCCCAATCCCTTTCCACCTATACGCTCTTGAGACTACTTCAGTTGAGTATTCATCCCTATCATATTGCTCAATCCAGTGGTCAACTCTCTGCCTCATAATACTTAACTATCAGGAGTATTTGATACAACTGATCTCCCTCTTCTCTTTGCTATGCTTTCTTCACTTAGCCTCCAAGTCACCATACTCGTAATTTTCCTTCAACCTCACTAGTAGTTCTTTTTTTCCAAATTCCTTTGTGGGTTCCTGTTTTTTCCCAGACCAAGCTCAGTACTTTCTCCTCTTCTTATTCTCTTGGTAATTTCTTTCAGACTCATAACTTTAAATATCATCTATATGGCAATGACTTCTAATTTATACCTCTAAGCCAGAACTCGAGACTTGTATAATCAATATATCACTCTTTAGCTCCACTTGGATATTATATCATTCATGGTCCTGACAAGAAACAGAGGGCAGACTAAAATTAGGATACTTTGAAGAAGGTTTATTTATAAAGTGACTATTTGCAAAGGTCTAGGCGAGGTGTAAGGGAATCACAGAAGATAGTGCAGTGACTCTGGATTAGTAGCAGCAGAGCTATTAAGACCTACAGGCCCAAAAGATAAGGAGAAAGAGTTACTAGCACCTGGAAGAACAGAATTGTGTAGATGGGGCCACCAAGAGAATGGTGTGACATTCAGTGAAGTAACACAAAGAACTTGAGGGAAACCTGGAGGAAGCCAGGAGAATAGATTCATGATTTCACTCTCCTTCCTCCCTCCAGTCTTTGAGCTTCACATTGGTTGAACACAACAGGAAGCCAAAGGGTCAAAGGGAGTCCATCAATGAAATAATTATAGATTAGGCTCCTGGGGCAGAAAGCAAAGTAGTTAAGAGTAGAAAGGATCTTGGGGAACAAAGGTAAACTATTCTACATTGATGTGTAATAGGCATCTCAAAATTAATATTTCTAAAATTAAGCATTTTCCCCAAAAAACTGCTCCATCTTCAGCCTATCCTTCTCACAGGATGGTCCCACCGTACTTCCAGTTGCTTAGGCCAAAATCCTTGGGGTCATTCTTCACTCCTCTATTTCTCACACACTTACATTCGCTCTGTCAGGAACCTGTGGTCTCTACATTCAGAATATATCCAGAATCCTACCACACCCCAGCACCTTTGCAAAATCATTACTTCTTGACTTAATTTTTGCAACAACAAAAGCAATATTGTACAAATATTTTTGCAGTCAACTTTTACGAAGCACTTCTGAATCCATCTATGTATGTATGTGAATGTGGTCCCTAGTTTTAGGACTTAGATTAAAAATTACATGTAATTCTGTTTTTTGCATGATATTCCTGTCCCTATCTGTTACCTACCTTTTTTCAAACTTTTTACAAATACGCAGTTAGTACAGGTGAAAGATTGGAAACTGCCCTCAACATATACTGCAAATTTCCTACAGACTTGAAAAGGTCCAGGAAAATTACACATTCGATCTAGCAAGTCTGCAATGGTAAACAAGGAATCTGAGGCAGCTTACTAAAAATAAAAGTAAATAATCCTCTTTTGTAAACCATCCTAAGCTTTGCCTATTTAAGTCAGTTTTGACAAAGAAAATCTGACTGTAACAGTAAAAATATGTGGATGTATTTTGAAACTGCTCCAGCCCCAGAAAATACCAAGATAATTAGCAAGTTTACGAACTGGGCTGTACTACCTTTTCTGAAATGTAAACTTAACAAAAATCTTCCACGTTTTACAGTTTATCTATTTTTGGAAAGCAAGTTGCTCTAGGTCTCTCAAATTTAAGTAAAATAATCAATTACTTTTTTCAGAAAAAACAGCTATCAGACCAAATGCTCATTAAATTGGGTATTTAAAGGCAAAATTATATTAAACAAAACAAAAAAAAAAAGGTCCATAGTCTATATATGTTGGCATGTCACATCAAATGTGGCCTTAATAGCTTTCGGTATCCAGTAAGGTTATTAAGTTTTTAAACTTAGACTGAAACTGAAACTGAGGTCAAGAAAGGAAATGGCCTTTAGAAGTTAGCTACCAGCATCAGTCCGTCTGAAATTTAAAATAGAAAACGAAGATACCACCTCCTAGGAAAGTGCAGGATTATGTCAGCTGACATCTTCACCAAGACGCATCAAACTCCTTTCATATTCACGTGTTCATCAACAATGTTCTGACAGCTCCTTTATTCTTCTCCGTTATCTGTTTTCTATCTTCAATGTATCTAATTTATTTAAAGAAATACTTAAAATGTAATAAAATGCACATTGAACCTCAAATTTTATTACTATAATCTTTGGGCTGATTTTCTATCAGATTATTTCTCCTCCCCTAAGCACTGTAGAAACCCAGTCAAATAATCAGCAGTTTATTTCATTAATGTTACATATGTTCTTATTATTATAAAAATATTAATAATAGTAGTAGCTAAACTTATCGACTGCCTGTATCTCTTGGCCATGGTACAAATCAATTTAAATACATTAACTCATTTAATAGTTGTCATGGATTGACTTGTGTCCCCCCAAAATATGTGTCAACTTGGTTAGGCCATGATTCCCAGTATTGTGTGGTTGTCCTCCATTTTTTTATTGTAATTTTCCTATGTGTTGTAAATCCTAATCTCTGCCTGTGGTTAATGAGGCAAGATTGGATTATGTTAAGGAGGATTAGGGTGGGATGTAACACCTTTGCTCAGGTTGCATCCCTGATCCAATGTAAGGGGAGTTTCCCTGTGGTGTGGCCTGCACCATCCTTTATCTTACAAGAGATAAAAGGAGAGGGAGGCAGGCAGGGGTTGGGGCACCTCATACCACCAAGAAAGCATCACCAGGAGCAGAGCACGTCCTTTGGGCCCGGGATCACTGCGCTTGAGAAGCTCCTAGACCAGGGGAAGACTGATGACAAGGATCTTCCTGCAGAGCCGATAGAGAGAGAGACTTCCTCTGGAGCTGGCACCCTGAATTTGGACTTTTAGCCTCCTAGACTGTGAGAGAATAAATTTCTCTTTGTTAAAGCCATCCACTTGTGGTATTTCTATTATAGCAGCCCTAGATGACTAAGGCAATAGTCATAACAACCCAGTGAGGTAGATGTTAATTCCCCCACTTATTTCAAAAAGCCTTCAAAGTGGAGTTAACTATCAACACGCTGCTTGAGAAAAGTGCTTGTTTATCTTCATGAGGGCATGGCTAGAATGATGATTTATTAATGATAAGGATTTCTATTATTCCTCCTTCTACGAAGAAACTATTTGCCCAAGGGGTATACACTCTTTCTAAATGAGTGACAGAATGGTAAAACATCTACATTTTAACAGGTGAGTCACTACTAACAGAGGCTCTGAAAGAAAACAGTTCAGAAGATTGTGGTGTTCTAAGTCTCCTCAGGGAGCAATACCTCCACTTGGAAATCTAATTTCAGTTTCCGTTACTAAGGAAGAGGAGCAAAACATGACAGTACAGGTTGTGGCAGAAAACGAAGGAGAAACAGGGTTGTGAATTCTTAATTAATGGGACGCTCCGGGATGCTGGGGCAAGCTTTAGAAAGCCCCTGTGGAAGGCTGCATTTAGAATAGATACAGAAGCCACTCACTGCTATCACTGACTTCAGGGAGGTAAAAATGCAGTTTCCAAAGTTCTTGTCAGTGGTGAGAAGGGAAATTATTTCCTCTGGAAACCCTGAATCTATGTCTCTGAAAGCATTTTCATACTATCAAATGATTTGGTTAATGGTATGGCTCAGTGGTCCCGGAACTCAGTTTCAGAGACTAATTCAAAACGTGCACTCAAGAAATGAAACAGAAAGAAACAATCCTAACTAAAGACCTAATGATTTCAGCTAATATTAAATTCCCAGAGGAATCGAGGAGCTTTAGGTGAATGTAACATAAAGCTTCCTTTCTCCTAAATTGTTGAATTTAATAGTTTTGTGATGATCTCTTAAGTATGTGTCAACAGGTATATATTGAAAATTTACAAAGTGTCAGGCACTAGGCTAGGCACAAGAGCTACTAGGAAGAAAGGCACATCCCTGGCATTTGGTTGGAATGAGTACCAAAACTTCCTCTGGTGAGCCACAGAAACCAGAAAGCATTTAAAAGTAGTGACTGAAGGCAGTAACCAGCACTTGCAATCAATAGTGTTATAACTCCCCCAGGAATGCGCATGAAATATAAATGTTTACAAGGATAGGAAATTTGAATTTTTAAAAATGTACAGCAAGAGTGGCGTCTGGGGTCTTAAAAGCTTGCAAGCGGCCATCTAAGATGCATCAATTGGTCCCAGTCACCTGGAGTAAAGGAGAATGAAGAACACCAAAGACACAAGGAAACTATTAGCCCAAGAGACTGAAAGGGCACATAAAACAGAGACTTCATCAGCCTGAGACCAGAACTAGATGGTGCCCAGCTATCACCAATGACCGCCCTAACAGGGAACACAACAGACAGTCCCAGATGGAGCAGGAGAAAGGTGGGGTGCAGAACTCAAATTCTAGTAAGAAGGCCAGACTTAACGGTCTGCCTGAGACTGGAGGAACCCCAGAAAGCATGGCGCCTGGATTCTCTATCAGCCCAGAACTAAAACAATTTCCGAGGCCAACTCTTCAGACAGGGATTAGACTGGACTGTGGGACATAAAGTGATATCATGAGGAGTGTGCCTCTTAGCTCAAGTAGATACAAGAGACTAAATGGGCAGCTTCTGTCTGGAGGTGAGATAGGAAGGCAAAGAGGGTTTAGGAGCTGGTTGAATGGACATGGGGAATCGGGTGGAAAGGAGGAGTGTGCTGTCACAGTATGGGGAGAAATTAGAGTCACATAACAATGTATGCATAAATATTTGTACGGAAAAAAATTTTTTTAAAGTTATTACAATAAAAATCAGCAAATATCTAGAAAAAATATATACACCAAGCTGTATTTTGCAAACAATATTGTTTAACGATGCATGAAAATTACTTGGAGACTCTGTTTACAATCACAGTTGCCTTCAGTTTTGATAGCTTGCTACAGGAATTAGCCTTAGTCAGTATAACTCTAATATACTAGCAAATATTTACTAAGCTTTTGCATCGATTGGAATCATGATAGGGGTTAGAGAAACAAAGTGGAAAGACCTATCACCTCCCAAGGAGCTCAGAGTCAAATGGGAAAGACAGGTAAGTAAACTCATGATTACATTATACCATGATAACTGCCACAATAGATATACCCACAAGCCACTGTGGGAGCCAAAGCAGGGGACTCTACCACCCGGTGGCAAGTAACTAAGAGACAGTTCTAGCTCAGTATTAAAAATGCCAAACCAATAATCAGAACTGTCCACCAGAAGAACAGGTGATCTTGGGATAGAAGGATCCTTCAAGGCTCAAGAAATGTGAAGGAAGAGGCCAGAAGTCAACAACATTGTAAAGAAATACTAAAGAGACAAAACTATATAATCAGGGCTGTTTCTAACTCTGGACTCCAGGTTTCTATTTTCCTATGCTATAGTTGTATGGCTTTATAAAAAGTGGACTCTGGTGGCCCCTCTTTGAAGATTCTTCAGCACAGATTTACCCACAAAGGGGGTTATGGAGCTCTTCATCTTGGAAAGATCTCTGCTAGGGCAGCTGGGCTCCCCATCATCAGACACCTAGGCAGCTTCATCACAGTTGTATCTCTTTTGTAGTATGACTGTTCTAAAGATCAGAATTGTTATCATCCCCATAAACTGTACATTATTTTCCAGCCATATTTAATTTTGGAGGTACCTAGCACTTGGTCTTCTTGCTTCAGTAGTCTCTGCCATGTGGCATAGTTTTAAAATAGCTTTTTTCCTCATGTTCATCCTGCCATGGATTTTCTTTAATCACAACCCAAAGCCCTCATCCTTCAGGAAGTTTTCCAAGTGACCACATTTGTTCATGGCCTCCACCACACACTGATCACACATATGTGAAAGCCTGAAAACATGGATAGAAGAATACTTCTCCCCCGAAACCAAAAGTAGAAGAGGAATTTTTTTCCTGGACCTGTTCATTTCTAATGATGATAAAACAGCATTTATTGAGTGGTCCCTCTAGTCTAACATTCTGCTATGAACTTTATAGGGATAACCTCATTTGACCTGCACAATAATCTTATGTGTCAAACACTATCAATATTACCACTTGACAAAGTTAACAGTGAGGTGAGGTGAGTACCTTGCCCAAGATTGTTCATCTCATAAGCAACAGAGCTGGGGTTTGAACCAAAGCAATACAGGTTCAGAGGCTGTACAGTTTAAGAGAACTATGTACTTAACAACTGCTCTACTCTTCCTCTCCAATGCACGACAGTTCTTACTGTTATGACTCATGTGGGTACATAAGGTAAGGGATCTGCTAACTAGCTCTGTTTATAGGGAACAAACTACAGAAGACAGGGTGGGGGGAGTTCTTCACTAGATTAGCAATGATAATCCCCTAGATTAGGTACTAGATGTAGTCCAGGCATGGACCTATTTGAAAGGAGGATTAAAAACTACCCTTAAAACTCAACAAGAAGAAAACCTACAACCCAGTTACAAAATGGGCAAAAGATGTGAACAGACACCTCACCAAAAAAGATATACAGATACAAATAAGCATATGAAAAGATGCTCAATATCATATGTCATTAGAGAACTGCAAATTAAAACAATGAAATACCACTATACACCATTTGGATCCAAGCGCTGATAACACCAACTGCTGACAAAGATGTGGAGCAACAGGAACTCTTATTCATTTCTGCTGGGGATGCAATAGAGTATAGCTATTTTGTAAAACAGTTTAACAAAGCTAAACATAGGCTTACTACATATATGATTTAGCAATCACACACCTAGGTATTTACTCTAATGTGTTAAAAATGTATGTCCATATAAAAATCTGCACACAAATGTTTATAGTAGCTTTATTCATAATTGCCAAAAATTGGAAGTAAGCTAGATGTCCTTCAATAGGTGAATGAATAAACAGAATTTTGGTGCATCTATACAAGAGTATTATTCATCGATTTAAAAAATGAGCTAGCACACTCTGAAAAGATATGAAGGAACCTTGAATGCATAGTGCTAAGTGAATGAAGCCAGTATGAAAAGTTACATACTATATAATTCCAATTATACGACAGTCTCAAAATGGCAAAGTTATATAAACCAGTTGCCATGGAGTCGATTCCAACTCATCAGGAACTCATGTGTGTCAGAGTAGAACTGTGCTCTTTTTATGGGGTTTTCAGTGGTTGATTTTTCAGAAGCAGATAGACAGACCTTTTTCAGAGATAGTGAAAAAAGATCAGTGGTTGCCAGGGGTTGAGGGGGAGGAGGAAAAAGATGAATAAGTGGAGCACAAGGCATTTTTTAGAGCAGTGATACTATTCTGTATGATATTGTAATGACAGGCACATGACATTTTGCATTTATCAAAATCTGTAGGACTGTACAACACAAAGAGTAAACCCTAATTTAAACTATGAGTTTAGTTTATCCAATATTGATAATAAAGTATCAGTATCAGTTCATCAGTTATAACAAACGTACCACACAAATGTAAGTTATTAATAAAGGAGAAACCGTGTGCAGAGGGGAAGGAGGCATATGAGAGCTCTCTACTCTTTGTGCAAGTTCTCTATGAACCTAAAACTGCCCTTAAAAAAAGTCTAGTTAAAAAAAAAAGAGTAGATCCACTCTAGACTACAAACTTCAGAGAACTAAGCAAAAGACCTGTAATCCAAGAAAGACTGATACAAAATAGTATCTAAATACATAAAATATGTGAACCCTTTCTGATGTGGAGATATGGCAAGGGAGAGAGAGTGAAGATCACCATATGTGAAGGATTACTGCCTTTCAAAACTACACAAAGAGTCTCCATAGCAGTATATCGTGCCTGCATCATTATGAGCTACTTAAACATTGTAGCCCCAGTGGTATTTTACTCTGATGTTATTATCCGTTCATCCATTTTTTTCCCCAGATTTTATAACTACTAAAAAAAAATCCTCATTTGACTAAATTGTAAGAAATTAGAGGAAAGAGTTCATTTTTTGTTCATTTGTTTTTGTATCTTTCAAAATTTCTGGAACAGTATTTTGGCTATAATAAGCGTTTAAAAAATACATGTTGAAATTATTTCTATTAAAAATTTAGATGCCTTTCCTGTAAAAAAAAATATTTTCCCCAAAATCTTTTGAAAGAAATTAAAGAGGAAATGGAAAAATTTATTTGAATCAGACTTACTAAAATGGCATATAGCAAAGAAGTGAACGTATTAGTAATTCTGAAAAGATCAAGGTGAAGGAAGTTTTAATATTTAGAGAAGAACTTGTCACCGGGAAGTAGAAAATGAATCAGAGAATGCAAAATTCCTTTCAGAAGGATGCAAAAGAGACAGAGCTTTAAAAATGCAAAGCTGCAGTAGAAACAAGATGACTTTTGGTAAAGCTTTTAAGCCTAACTCCTGGCACAAACTCAAACCGGAGTCTGGCTTTCAGGAGAGGATTTCTCTTGGCATCTACACTGCTGTATTCTTACACTCCTTAGAGCCACCTGTTGTATCATGCACCTGCCTGCTCTCAGGTGATTTACTACAATCAAGAGTTTGCAAGTATTTTCTAGCTGCCTTAGTTTAGCCTCCTCTTGTCAAAATAGGTTTAAAAGAGAGAAGGAGATAAAACGGGATAAAATTGTCTGCTTTAGTTCCCCGTGACTTTTACCAAATTTGATGAAATTTCTGGTCCCCTCCCCTCCCGACAATGATTGCTTTCTCACTTTCCTCCTACAGATTCAAAGGTAGATAGTATAACTACCATTATGCAGTGTTAGCAATCTATTCTCTGAAAAGAAAAATTGCAGTAGCCAGACAAGTTGGCGATACTGTTGAGCTTTTCTTCCATCTTCACATGACGTAACACTCATCTTCAACAGCGTACTTTGCAAAATAAACTTTTTATCATGCCACAGCAAGCATAAACTACCAATTGAGGGAGCCAGGACTTTTCTGGAAAAAAAGAGACTTTTCCTTTGTTTTGAATATTATGTAGGATTCGAGAAACAATTACAAGCATAAATACGAGTGAAGTGTGACTTCTTCATATCCTTACAAGCAAATACATAGCCCTATTCTCTCCCTTTTTTAAATCATCACTAGCATTTGTTAAGAGCATATCTCTGTTTGGCAAGCTATAAAGCAGCAATGTTATTCATGATTACCTTTTAAATGTTATTTTTTACGATTAAAACATATTGTGATGTCAATGTTTATTAAAAAAAAAGAGGTTTGAAACTATTTCAATGTTCATCCTGAAAAAGCATTCCTTCTAGTTTACGACTCCCCGGGTGGTGCAAATGGTTACTATGCTTGGCTGCTAACTGAAAGGTTGGAGGTTCGCGTCTACCCAGACATGCCTCAGAAGAAAGGCCTGGTGATTTACTTCCAAAAACCCATCCATTCAAAATCCTATGAAGCACAGTTTTACTCTGACACACATGTGTTGCTATGAATCATAATCAACTAGATGGCAACTGGGTTTTCTAGGTTACAAATGGTCAAAATGAGACAGATCAACATATGGCCCACAAGTAGCCGCAGAATTCCAAAAAGTCAGTTTGGTTGATTTAGAGCAGGAGTTGGCAAACTTTTTCTGTTAAGAGACAGAAAGTAAATATTTTAGTCTGTGGGCCACATGGTCTGTGTTGCCACTCCTCAACTCTGCTGTTGTAGTATGAAAGCAGCCACAGACAATACATAAACAAATGGCATAAGTACATTCCAATAAAGCTTTAGTCACAAAAATAGGCAGCAGGCCAGGTTTGGTCCATGGGCCATTGTTTGCCACCCATTGTTTAGAGGCAAAAAGACAGCCGGCAGAAATAGGACATAAGGGTCACCTTGCATGGCAAGAGAAAGGATGCTCCCTGGCCCAAGTGAAAATAATAAAGGGAAAAAAGCATAGGGTTTTGAGCTGTAGCTAATATTTATGTGATATATCTGGTATATTTCTTAGATTTTACTTGATGTTATCCATATAGTCAATGGTTAAATGGTTTTTTTAAAGGTGAAAATTTTATCTATGAAGAAACATTACCACAACGAAAAGTCATTGTGGTGGGTGCTTGTACATAATAATGTACAAATGTGTATAGCAGCTTTATTCATAATAAACTAAAACTAGAAGCAACCCAAATGACCATCAACAGATGAGCAGATAAGCAAATTGTGGTACATACATACAATAAAATATCACTTCATAAATAAAAAATAAAAACGTACAAGCTACTGATACATGCAAAAATATTAAATGCAGAGAAACAAGACAGAACTTTTTGGAGTGACGGAAATGTTCCATATTTTTATTGGGATGGTGGGTATGTGGAGATATACTTTTGTTAAAATTCATCTAACTGCACACTTTGCTGTATGTAAATTATACTAATAAATTTGATTTTAAAAGAAAAAAGAGAGGACCATTATAACAGGAGTCCATCCGATTACTAACTATATCCAACCTCAGAAAAGTTTTAATCCTCTCATTTAGCATTATATAAAGATTTCAGCCTAGAAAAACCTATGGGGCAGTTCCACTCTGTCACATAGGGTCACTTTGAGTCGAATTCAACTCAATGGCACCTAACAACAACAAAAAAGGAGCCCCAATAATCATCGCCAATTCTGCTTATCATCTCCCCCGTTCTACTTGCTAGTTGTCTGCAACTATCATGGTTGCTGAGTCAGAACTGACTCAACAACAATGGATTTATCATGGTTACACTTCACACCTTCAAAGAAACTAAACTGCAAGACAGATGGGAACGACTGGAACAACTCCCCATAAAGAGAACAAATGAAAAGGTGATATCTATGCTACAAGCCACCCCTGAGCTCTTCACTGTAGGATCCCCTAACTCAGAACAGGATCCAAGAAGGTAACATAATGTACGAAGAGAGTCAAAATAAGATGACAGAGTGATAGGGACCTATAACAAGGAAATTTGTCAAATAATTTTAAAATCGTTAACATTGTCCTGTTCAAAAATATCAAGCATTTTCTATATGTTAATAAGAAATTTAACATAAATACATTTTAAAGACTGACTTTCAGGAACGCTCAGTCCACAGAAATGCATAAAGTAGCCGACAAGATTCCCATTAGATTACATTAACTATGGATTTATAAGCTATTAATAAAGCCCTCAATGGAAAAATGGAAAGATTTTATGAAAGTGGTAGGAAAAGAGAATTAAGTGAGAGTAGGGAAAACAAAGTTGGAGGCAGTCCGATTTGTGGTCTGCACCAAGGCAATGAGTCAATCCAGTTTGTGGTCTGCACCAAGGCAAAGAGGAGAATAGGAGTAAATCAAAATGTAGGACGAAAATGAAAACAAAGAAAGAACATTTCTGTCCTGATTTTGTACTTGTCTTAATGACTTGGACATTTCATCTCTGCTATATCATGCCTCTCTTATTTCACTTCAGGAAGTACACACACACACACACACACATACACACACACGTACACACACACACGCACACACATGTCATCTTTCCAAGCATAGCATGAGTTTGCAATTCAATTTCCCGGTGATCTCTGATTCCCTGCTGCTGACAATGGTTACATCACAAAATCCCGTTTCATCCACAATAGGAGGGCTTAAGATGCATCACTTTGTTTTCAGAAACTGCAGCACATTTGTAGGAGCAACTAACCCAGAAAATTAAGTAGAAGTTCAAGGTTATATAAAGAACAGGTGGATGCCACGGAGGCAAACACAGATCCATTAATAACCGAGAACAAAACGCCACAGGTGAAATAGAAACCCTTGTTAAGCACCCCAGGTCAAAACCCAGTTACTTTTTAAATATCAGAAAGTCACGTTTGTGTTTGTTTCCATGCAATCCTTTTTTTGTATATAGATCTTATTTAGTTTGCACTGTGAATCTTTCAGGAATTCATTTATGCCAAACAATTATGGAGCCATTTAGTTGTACATCCAGATTTTATAGACACTGTACTAGACACAGGTAACACTGAAATGTGTAGGAAACAGTCTCTGCCACTGAGAAGCCAGAAATAACCACGAGCAACCCTGACTAGCTAGAGCAAAAAGTCTATGCTCTAACCATCTCCCCCAGACAGCTCAGGAAAACTGAAATATTCCAGTTTACAAGATTCAGGAGCTGCCAAGGGATCCTTTTACACCTTAGGCTGGAGATAGAGAGAGAGCAGAGCTCGTTGGTATGAATTAGGGAATAATTGAGGTACCTTGTCAAACCCTAGTAAGACCTTGGTAGGATCTTAAGGATGAAAGCCAAATCCTACTGAGATGAAAGAAAAGAGTTTTAGGTAGTTTCAGCCACTTGTTTGCACAATCTATGCTGCTGGCATTTTTACAGAACAGAGCAGAAGTTGAGTACCAAGTTAAGGAAAGTGGTGGGAGTTTTTAAGGAGAAACACAGTGATGGGTTCCTGGGTGAGTCAGTGAGTGAACCAAGGTTAAGAGTCAAAAAAAAAAAAAAAACCCAAACCCATTGCCATCGAGTCGATTCCAACTCATAGCAACCCTACAGGACAGAGTAGAACTGCCCCATAGAGTCTCCAAGGAGTGCCTAGTGGGTTCGAACTGCCTACTCTTAGGTTAGCAGTCGCAGCACTTAACCACTACACCACCAAGGTTTCCAAAGTAAGAGTAACTACTACTTATTAAACGTTTATGACTCTGTGTTTGCTGAACATGGGTTATCTCATTAACTCATCATAAAAAATTATCTGAAGAAGGCACTATTAATTATTAATTGGCAAAGACACCAAGCTCCCCATAGTGTTTGTATTTGGATTCAGCCCTGGTGGTGCAATGGTTAAGCACTGGATTGCTAACCAAAAGGTTGGTGGTTGGAACCTACCCAGAAGCTGCATAGGAAAAGACCTGGAGATCTGCTTCCAGAAAGATTACAGCCTAGAAAACCCTCTGGGGCAGTTCTAGTCTGTCACATGGGATCATCATGAGTCAGAATCAACTAGATGGCACCTAACAACACCAAGTACTATTATTTTGGGGGTTTTGATTTTGTTTTTTGCTTGCAGGTCCTGGGGAAACTCAGGCTGAAGTATCACTGTTTAAGGAACCCACACTACTTACACAACAAAACAAACTGGTGAGTTTATTTACAACTCAAAGGAAGAAATGACATTGCCTTCCCCAAATTTACTCTATAAATTAAATGAACAATACAATGCTTCTGGGTGCTTACCGCTGAAGATTAACTCCCAGAGAAACTAAACAGGAGTTTTGAAACATACTAAGCTTTGTCATTTGTTCTGACAAAATCGTTTTGATTCTCCTAGAATCCAGATTTCTCGGTTCATGGAACTGGGGTGACCCACCCATGCCATCTGCCCTTAGGTATCCTTTCAAATCTTGAGACTTTAAGGAACTGTTTTCCTAAAGTCATCTTCAAGTCGAACAATAGCCTAGTAGGTAGCTTAGTAGAGATCGTTTTGCCTTAGGCATTGGGCTCTTTTACAGAGTTATCTAGGTGCAGCCGGTTTCTAGGAGCAGGCACCCCAGGGTCTGACTGCAAAATGTATGGCATGTCCTTAGTGACTGTTTCTCCAATGCCTGGAACCCTGAACATGTTCTGATGCTATCTCCTGAGAAATTAACATGACAATGACCTATATAACCCAGGCTGATGCTGCTAGATTTGAAGAATCATATCTACTCACAATAAATATATTCTGTTACACTAATTTCTGGTGTTTCTCTAAGCATTTAAGTTTTTGACACTTCTCAGTATTATGTCAAGAGACGGAGTCTGTATAGATTTAAACTTAAATTGGGCCTTTTCCTCATCTTTGTTGACTGGGCACCTATGATTATAGAATGTAAATATCCTCATCTCACCCACACATTCTTTACATTTCCAAAATTCTTTCCTTCTAAACTTTATCCAGAAGGATGCAAAAGAAGGAAATACTGCCTGGTCCTGAGACATACTCATGATCGTTGATATGCTTGAGCCCATTGTTACAGCCACTGTGTTAATCTGTCTCATTGAGGGTCTTCCTCTTTTTCACTGACCCTCTAGTTTACCAAGCATGACGTCCTTCTCCAGGGACTGGTCCCTCCTGATAATATGTCCAAAGTACATGAGACGGAGTCTTGCCATCCTTACCTCTAAGGAGCATTCTGTCTGTACTTCTTCCGAGACAGATTTGTTCATTCTTTTGGTAGTCTGTGGTATATTCAATATTCTTCGCCAACATCATAATTCAAAGGCATCAATTCTTCTACGGTCTTCCTTATTCATTGTCCAGCTTTCACATGCATAGGAGGTGACTGAAACCACCATGGCTTGGGTCAGGCTCACCTTAGTCCTTAAAGTCATGTCTTTGCTCTTTCACACTTTAAGAGGTCTTTTGCAGCAGATTTGCCCAATACAATACCTCCTTTGATTTCTTGACTGCTGCATCCATGTGCCTTAATTGTGGATCCAAGTAAAATGAAATCCTTGACAACTTCAATCTTTTCTCAATTTATCATGATGGTATGTATTAGTCCAGTTGTGAGGATTTTTGTTTTCTTTATGTTGAGGTGTAATCCATACTGAAGGCTGTAGTCCTTGATCTTCATCAGTAAGTGCTTCAAGTCCTCTTCAAGTCCTCTTCACAGATTTGTAGTAAGGATAAAATAATATACATAAAGTGCTTACCTAAAAGTATATTTTTATTTTGCAAGCACTCAATAAGAGTTACTCTCAGCATCAATTGAAATGGGGTTGAGATGGGAGATGCATCTACCCTCCAGTGTCTGCTTTTATCATCAAGACTGGCAAGTTGAAGACACTGTAAATGGACACACTGAAGTTCACAATAAAGTAGTTAAAGACAAATTGGTTTCAAAAACACATGGGATGGTTTTACACATGAGATGAGTCCAGAAAGATTACTTCCCACACTGGACATCTTTACTCAAAGTCTGGCAGATCTGACAGGTAATCCACCTATCTTGAAGGAAGAGTCCAGCCAGTTTCTGACAGAATATGTTGCTGATAAGGATTAGGGTCAGACAGGCTGTGGCTCAGCAGGCACACAGGTGCTAATACTGGACATACCAAATACTTGGATAAGAGGCAGCAAGACTTTCAATGTGGACTGACTTCTGTGAGGCTACTGAGAGCCAGCAGTCTTATTCAGGATTTGCTTAATTCCTTGCACATTTTTTATTTTGGTTACTGTCTAACTTTCCTAGGGCTTTCATAACTAAATGCCACAAAGTGGATGGCTTTACAGAATAGAAATTTATGTCCTTACAGTTCTGAAGGCTAAAAGTCCAAATTCAGGACATCAGCAGGGCTATGCTTTCTATCTGTTGGCTCCAGAAGAAGATCCTTCCTTGTCCTTTCAGTTTCTGGTAGCCTTGGGCTCTTCTTGGAGTTCCTTTGCTTGTAGATAGATCCTCACATGCTGTCTTTCCCCTGTGTGTGATTCTGTTTCAATGTCAGTTCTCCTCTTTTACAAGATACCAGTCAGAAGGGATTAGGACTCACCCTACTGTGGTATGACCTCATTAACTTAACTGATAACAAAAGAAAAATCCTATTTCCAAACATGGTCACATTCACAGGTACAGGGGTTAGGACTTCAAAATATCTTTTGGGAAGACAGAATTCAATCTGTAAGAATCAACCACCATTTATCTGCCCTTCTTCAGTTTACAGTACCCTGAATTTCTTTACAGAATCACCCCTAACTGGCTCTCAATCTATCTGGTTCCAATGATGATCCAACTTCAAAAAGAGATCATGGAACTCACACCTGGCTAGTCCTTTTGTTCAAGGTAAGCATGTAACTCAAGTTGTTCCAATCACATTGAATGCCAGGATTGAATCAGAATTCCCAGACGGAAAAAAAAAAAAAAAAAAAAGTTGCTCTCATTTCTACTAGATCTTAACCTAAGAAGGTATAAGCCTAGACTGGCTGGGTAACACTTTTTTTTCTTTGGAAACTAGGAACGAAACCAACAGGAAAAGAGATGAAAAGTAAAGAGGGAGATGAAGTCCTAATAACATTGTTGAGCCCCTGATAGAGCCACACCTGAAATGAGACTATCTCCTGGATTTTCAAGTTATCTAAGTCAATAAATTCCCCTACTTTTTAGGCCAGTTATGGTTAGTTTTCTGTCATGTGCAACAGAAAGAACCATAACTGACACACTTAGGAACTGAGAGGAACTACTGTCTATATACTAGGTATACTAGTTAAAGGCATCAGTTTTGTAGCTGGCAAACATTGGAATAGTCAAATCTGACAGATTCATACCATGCTCAACGGTGCTCTTCAATGTCTTTGATTGGCTCTCTGTAAATTCTCACTCATGCTCAAGATTAGCCCACATCTCATTATCTGACAGTTTTCTTTTTCTAATATACTTTCCCAATGTCCTAAAAGAAATTATTCCCAATTGAAGGAATAAGTTATCTTCAGTTTTATACATATGGATCACATACCTCCTTTTACTTTTTAAAAGTGTCTATAAAATTACAGCTCAAAATTGTAATGTTATGACATGGCTTAAGCAAAAAACTAAATAAATAAATAACAAAAGCAAAATATGTAACCAATCTAGAATACTAATCAGGTTGAAAATTGAAAAAATTGGTGACTAAAAGTCAAGTACTGAAAGATCTTATGACTTTTCCTTAGGTTCCAATACATTTTGATAAACAAACTAATGTTTATCTAAAACTAAATACAGTTTTAGGTATGTTGCTTATACTAACTTGCAGAATCTATAACAGATGATGTAGTAGTCTGGGTCCAATGAGGAGATAGAAACCACAGTAGATTAAACAGGGAAAAGTCAATATAAAGAAATATTAACTATGATTTTAAAAAGTAACTATAGGGCATAAGGAAACTTTATATAGCACCCTAGAGCTGAGGGAAAGTACCCAAGGAAGGACAAACTTGGAAGGAGTTCAGACCTCTTTGGAGAAGGTGTGGTTCAGTCACTGGATATCAAAGAAGTTCACCAGCCTGGAGTTGCTGGCAAGCAATAGGCACCCTCTGGAGTGTAGGTGGGAGAAATGATCAGGCACTGGTGATGTGGGTGTCTAATAGGAGTCCAGGTGCTGGCATGGGCAAGGGGCATTCAGAGCGAGTGGGTGGGTCATGCTTGACATGTGGTTCACCAGACCACAGGTGCTGTGTGCAGGCCACTCAGGGACTTATAGAAGGAGTTCAGATGCTAGTAGAGACAAGAGGCCTTTACAGCATGTGGGGTGTGCAGTACCTCTGGTTTCCGTGTCAAGAAGGCTGTGGAAAGGTGATTTCCAGGCTGAGGGTGTAAGGTCATTGGAGGACCATGTTCTTGGCCTATAACTGGGGCAGCAGCCACCCAATGTCCTCACACCCACACTTCCAACCACTAGTCTGCATGGGAACTGCTGAAGAGCCTCTTTTTCCTGCAATGTCCCTCCAATATCCTCTACTGAGAGAGCTTAAAATCATACTCACTTTAAAGGAGAAATGCTTGCAGGAATTCCATTGTTTATCACAGAGCACATGCTGAAGAGTGCATGCAGAGCTGAGAGGCAGTAAATTGATAACTGACAGTCAAAGGTTGAGAGTCAACCCTTTTCTACCTTAAGTATCCTTCTTTATTTTTCTCGCCCTGTTCATTATCTTTTCTACAGTCTTTCAAAAAATAACAATATTTATTAAGTACCTACTACTCACCAGGAAAAGATGAAAAAATACAATCCATGTCCTCAAGGGGCCACAGGGGATGCAAACAGGGAACAGACAACTTAAATGCAATGTGATGAGTAATGTAACAGTGTGTTCACCAGAATTAAGAACTGATTGCTTATTGCTGCCTGTGAAGACCAAGAAAGGCTCAGTCAGGGAAATTAACTTCACTATGTCGTAGCACAGCATTGTTGTAAGGTTTATAGCAAGTAACTTATTGCTAAAAACCATCAAAGTATTGAGGTTTGCATGTTCTGCTTTTTTTCTTTATAAATTTGAGTGGAATCAAGTTATTCCCTATAAGAACATCATTTTCATTTCCTTGAACATTGATAGACTTTCTTGAGAAGGAGAAAAGTTCTTAAAGTACCATGGCAGGAACTACACACAGCCCAAGTCTATATGATTTATGCTGCTACCCACAACCTTGATGTGCCCATAGGAATGGGTTCTATTCACAAGAATATTGCATTCGATAGGGAATAAAGGACTTTTGGAGCCTTTGGCTGACCTCAGACTTTCACAATCCTAAAATTTCTAATTCAATGCAATTTAAAAGAATCAAAATGTAGCCTTTTCCAGAGATAGGAGGCAGCCTCAAATTTAACAAAACCCAAAAGTGAGAAATTATACTTCTTGGTCTAGAATTTACCCAACAGATACCAGCTGGAGAATATCCATTTGTAAGTTAATATATTAGCTTTTGTTGAAGCCACAGGATTGCTTACAGAGGAATGATAAGAAGAGGGGGAAAAAAATCATTTTAGTTTGGGTTTCCTAGAAGCAGAGTCTGAGATGGGAATTCTTGTTCACATGATTTAATGAAGAAGTGTTTCAGGAGAAGGGGAGTAAGGGGAGCAGGGTAGGGCAGGGAGAAAAAGATAAGCAAGGACATGGTCTTAGATGAAGCCTAGCTTCAACCTAATCTATGGGGAGCTCTGGAGCAGAAAGGTACCGCAGAGTTGGCCCCACTTTGAGGCAACAGAGTCAGCCTTTTAGAACTCCTCCCCCATCAGAGAGTCATTAGATGCAGGCTGCTTTGGGAAGGGAGCAGGGCATGACTTCCAGGAGAGGTGGCTCTTTGTGGAGAGAAGGGGTCAACTGTGAGCCATTAGTAGCTAACATTCACCGCATATGGGGTACAGGTGCACTGGCTAGTAGAGGGGATCTGGGTGAGGCACCAACTATGTCCACCACAAAGACCAGGAAATGAAATCTGGACAGTCCAAACAGAGAAAGAATATCTTTGAGGGAGACCAAAGAGACATCTAAAGCAGTTTAGAATAATCAAGAGAATGGTATTAGGAGCAACCATAGTAAGTGTGTCTACAATACCAAAAATAGGCAAAGTGGATCAGTTAAAAACAACTCTCTGTTGTTAACATACTGTCAGATCTCTAAATAGAATACGTATATGTTTTTAAGTTTGCACATATTTGGCCTTTTTTTTCCTAAAATGATTGGTTTAAAATAAAGTGTAAACAAAGCCTACACTGGGCACAAGGACAGCCACTAACATCTTGTACTTATCAGAAAGTATGGCCCAATAATTAGGCAATCCCCTTTCAGACAAATCACAAGGCAGGGAACACGACATTGACTTCTGGGTCTACTGGCTCCCATAACAGCTGTTACTGAACGAGGTTGGGGAGATTAAAAAAAAAAAAAAAGTGTCCTTACACTTACAAACGAGACTCTAATCTATACTATAACAAAGTAAAATAGAAACTTGTATGTTGTTGTTAGGTGCCCTCAAATAGGTTCTGACTCATAGCAACCCCATAGTGACCCCATGTACAACAGATACATCCGATGTGGTTTTTCTTAGGTGGTTTTTGTTGTTATTAGGTGTCATTGAGTTGGTTCCAATGCATAGTGACCCTATGTACAACAGAACGAAACACTTCCCAGTCCTGCGTCATCCTCACAATTGTTGCTATGTTTAAGCCCACTGTTGCAGACACTGTGTTAATCCATTTTATTGAGGGTCTTCCTCTTTTTCACCAACCCTCTACTTTTCCAAGCATGATGTCCTTTTCTAGGGACTGGTCTCTGCTTATAAAATGTCCAAAGTAAGTGAAACGAAGTCTTGCCATCCTCGCTTCTAAGGAGTATTCTGACTGTACTTCTTCCAAGACAGATTTGTTCATTCTTCTGGAAGTCTATGGTATATTGAATATTCTTCACCAACACCATAATTCAAATGCATCGATTCTGTTTCAGTCTTCCTTATTCATTGTCCAGCTTTCACATGCATATGAGGTGATTGAAACTACTATGGCTCAGGTCAGGAACACCTTATTCCTAAAGGTGACATGTTTGCTTTTTAATACATCAAAGGGATCTTTTACTGCAGATTTGCCTGATGCAATACTTCATTTGATTTCTTGACTGCTGCTTCCATGGGTGTTGATTGTGGATCCAAGTAAAATAAATAAAATCTTTGTATATGTGATTTGTGATTATTCCACCTAAAAATCATGGTGAATGGAGAAAATATTGAAATTGTCAAGGATTTCATTTTACTTGGCTGCACAGTCAACACCCACGGAAGCAAGAGTCAAGAAATCAGATGATGCACTGCATTGGGCAAGCCTGGTGCAAAAGACCTCTTTAAAGTGTTAAAAAGCAAAAATGTCACCTGGAGGACTAAGGTGAGCCTGACCCGAGCCATGGTATTTTCAATCACCTCATATGTATGTGAAAGCTGGACAATGAATAAGGAAGACCAAAGAAGAATTGATGCCTCTAAATTACGGTGTTGGTGAAGAATATTGAATATACCATGGACTGCCAGAAGAACGATCTGTCTTGGAAGAAGTACAGCCAGAATGCTCATTAGAGGTAAGGATGGCAAGACTTCATCTCATGTACTTTGGACATATTATCAGGAGGGACCAGTCCCTGAGAAGGACATCATGCTTGGTAACATAGAGGGTCAGTGAAAAAGAGGAACACCCTCAACGAGATGGATTAACACAGTGGCTGCAACAATGAGCTCAAGCGGACTCATGGGGTATAATCAGAGCACACCTTTATGCTTTCATCTTCCACTGCCTTTTAAACATATTCAGTGGGCCTAGTTTGTCTTCCACGTTTCGCTGAAAACTCAGTCAGGCCCTGTGATTTCCCTGGCACTTGTTGTTGAGTGCACTGCCCTAAGCTAAGTGCACCTCTACTCTCTTGGTCCAGCAGATATTCACAGCTGACTTTCACTAATAGGGTAAATTTTTGAGTTCAGAGATACAGTGAACTCTTGCGTGCAGTTCCTTGACTCCAGCAAATCCACTCTATTCTAGCAGTTCTTTACTCCCTCCTCAGCCTCTTCTAATCTGGCAGTCATTTTTAGCTTCTCTTTAGTGCCTTCTAGAAAGCCCAGCTAGGTTGCATTAGGAAAAACCCCAATCCAGTATAATGCTTCTTCAGCCTTTGTTTCCACAAACTCCAGGAGTCCAGTCTGAGCCCAACGTCCGCTTTGGCTCATTTGCCAGCAGATAGCCAAATCAAACTTTCCTAGTAATCTCCTTGAATCCCTCCTCTCTTGACTTAAAACAAAGTGGGGCATGCCCCATGGGGAAGGGAAATATCATCCAGTATTTTTAAATTCATTTTAATCTTCTTACAGGGTTACCTGTTTCATAACTGACTAACTTTTGTATCTAATATATTGGTGTCTTAGTTAAAACTTTCTATTTACTACCCTTTTACATTTAAAAGCCAATGAGAAATATGCCCTGCATCTGATACAAAAGCTCTAGGGAGTTGCGTTAGTGAGAACATCCAACTTTAATAAACTAATGCAGGGGAGAGAATGGGAGAAGTGAGGAATGAGCCTTGGTTACAGGGAAAAGTCACGTCATGTTTCTAAGCAGATCCCTGAAGTTCTATGACAAATTCATATTTTTATAGGTCCTTATGATAATCTTTTCCACCAAAGAAAGAACATAGAACATTAGCTCAGCATCTTGGTTTATAAACCATACAGCTTTGGGTATATTGATAGAGTTTTAAAAACAAGGAAATGAGAATTATAAAGAAGCCTTATGAGCTGTGGTTGAATGCAAAAATTAGTTAATTTAGGGGAAGTATATCAATTTGTCACACCTATGTGGGAGGAAAACTTCTGGAATATGTGAGAAACCTGCCTCAGAGCCTTGTATAGGAAATTAGGGGGGCATAGGTAGTTAACAAGGAGCTCTGGTGGTGCAATGGTTAAGCACTTGGCTGCTAACTGAAAGGTTAGCAGTTCAAACCCACTAGGCGCTCCATGGGAGAAAGATGTGGTAGTCTGCTTCTGTAAAGATTTACAGCCTTGGAAACACCATGGGGTAGTTTTACTCTGTCCTATAGGGCCACTATAGTCGGCATCCACTCGACGACAATGGGTTTGGTTTTGGGTTTAGGTAGTTAACCTACTAACTAGAAGTTCAGCTTCCTTCTAATTCTTTGTTCATTACCCTCTATGTTGTTGTTGTTGTTAGGTGCAATCAAGTCGGTTCCAACTCATAGTGACCGTACGTACGACAGAACAAAACACTGCCCCGTCCTCATGATCCTTGCTATGTTGGAGCCACTGTGTCAATCCATCTCATTGAGGGTCTTCCTCTTTTTCAATCACGCTCTACTTACTCCCTATAAAAGGCCCGATTTCTTTTCTTTTTTTTTTTTTGCAAGAATTACTTGTATCGAGCATTCAATTTGATTAGCTGTTAAGGTAGGTTACAGAAGACTGGCTCAGAGGTCACCTAAAACAACTTTTTTTTAGCCTCATTAAACTTAATATTTAAGGAGAATCGGTTTCTCACTTGAAGTATTCAGGTAACCATTTTAATTCTCTGTTTCCCTCTACTAGTATGGAACTATCCTGAACCAACTAGCAAGAAAAAAATCTGTGATGAAAATACATCCAATCTTAATAAGATCTGGATAATTACCTTACAGGACTGAGCCAATATACTTCCCCTAAATTAACTAATTTTTGCATTCAACCACAGCTCATAAGGCTTCTTTATAATTCTCATTTCCTTGTTTTTAAAACTCTATCAATATACCCAAAGCTGTATAGTTTATAAACCAAGATGCTGAGCTAATGTTCTATGTTCTTTCTTTGGTGGAAAAGATTATCATAAGGACCTATAAAAATATGAATTTTTTCTTCCAAAGTAATAATCTTATAATATTACACCAAAAAGCTAAAATATCACACTCATACATGTTAAATTGTGCCATCCCCATGTGTACTTGGAAAGTTTTTACTTTCACCTGAAAGTTATGAAAACCAATAGAATCATTTTGCATAAATTAATTCAGTCCTCAGTAGTCTTTCTTTAACCAATGGTCATATTAAGGGAATCAAAGAGACAAAAAAGTCTAATCATTCAATCTAATAAAAGAGAAGATTATAGGGCTAATCAAAAATGCCCTTTTCATTTATTAGCAGACTTACAGACAAATTGGTTGGGTCATCCCTTCACCACCTGGTGAGACCTTGAACTTTTAAAATGTGATGAATTCCAACCACTTTAAAGATTTAGACAAGAAAGCAACCTAGCTTTCAGGCAAATTTAAACATCCACTCCCCAAAAGTAATTAATTAATTAATGTTCTACTATACTCAAAAGTCAATAAGCAATCAAACTTGTCTCCAATGTATTTACAGAAGGATAATTTCATTGAGGTAGAAGCAACCAACTCTACTTTTCTTCACTGTTATCAAAAGTGTAACATAAATGCTTAAAACTTTTGTAAAAGATTTTTTTAAAATCATCTTTGCGTAATGGAAAATGTAATGAAAGCAGAGCTCAAGTTTCAAGAAGGAAAATTTTGTAGGGAAAAGGCTAGGCAAGGTGATGAGAGACACCTATGCAGGCTAGAAAAATAAAAGGATAGGAAAGACAGGAAAATAATTCTTAAATTTTTATTGGCATTCTTATGAGCGTTACAGCTGAAAGAAGAAAATTAAACTTTCAGCATTTCAATTTTTTTTTTTTTAATATCAGTAAGAGGAATGTAGAAAATGGTAACACATTCACCTTAACTTGTTAGCCTTCTGAGAACAGTCCTCAGAAGTCCTCCCCCAATACCATCCAGTTTCATTTTTCTGGCCTCAACACGCACATCAATATTGCAAAAAGACTGTATATCTAAAAAGCAGAAAAATTTATCACCTTTAAGCTTCTGTATCTTTACCCTAGAGTAGTACTTCTCAAACATTAGAGTGCATAAAACTATCATAGAAAATAGACTCTAAAAATAGAGTCTAGCACATAGATCATCACCATAACCATCACCAAGATTCTTAATCAATAGATCTACATTTTCACAAATGTATATCTTGTTAAAAGTCGGAACCACTGTGGAGAAAAGCTGATGTAACTTTTGGGGCTCCCATTCAAGTTATCGAGAAGCTGTTATTATTATGAAGATTATAATCAAGTTTAACTTGTGACATCTTGAAGGAATTGCTATAAGATCCAAAATAAATACGCAAAAAGATCCAATGGGAAGAAATGCAGGGCAAGTGGGAGTGGGAAAAGGAGATGAGGAGGTTAGAAGAGGAGATGGAAATGAGATAGCTTAATTCTGTTAAAGTAAAGTAGCTAAGGTTAAGTCTGCATAATACAAAAACAATTTTAATTTAACTAAATTGATTGGTTGTTAAGTAACCTGTAGACACTGTCTTTGGCTACTTTAGAACCAGGACATAGTCCTTTAGGTTCTGTCTCCTTTTCATTCTCCCTCTATCTTTATCTCTCTCCCCCATAACCAATTTACCTCTCCTCCTCCACTTTCTTCTCCTTTTGTGATTCTTTCACTTTTTCGAGTCACTTCCTCTCAGTCACTTTACCACTTTATTATTTTATTATATCTTGTTCCTATGCCCACCTTAAGTGCAGGTAGTCAACATTATGGTTGTTATTAAAAGGTCATCTGCCAAAATCGTCTTCCCTCCTCCCTCTGGCCCCATCCCTGAAATTGTAGAGCTTCTTTCTTTTAGGTTAAGTATTACCTTATACACCAACTTCTCTTTTAAAATTCATGTATTTCTGGAAAGAATAATACATCAAGTCACAAACAGCTGGAGACGCTTTCTTCTCTGACAGTCAGGAACCAGCAGGCCTGAATGTCTTTGGGCTTCCAGAGAAAGAGGGAAGATACATTGGCCTACTTTAAAATTTGGGAGACATCTCACAGTATGTACACAAATCACATTTCTTCCACCTTCAATTAACTGTCTTGGACACATTTTTGATTACTAGGAAGAGCAAATTTTAACATAAGAACATTTTCTTAGAATTTGTAAATGCAGAAGAGCTGAGGAAATAAACTGAACAGCAATCCATCTGTGAACTTCCTCCCTACTCCCGTATTTCAAAAGTTCAACAAGAATTAAACAATCTCTTAAAAATATGGTCTTAAATGTATATATATATGCATATATATAGAGAGAGAGAGAGACAGAGAATCACATGCCCCCATATCTCTATCTCCTTATTTGCCTAAAAGATGCTCTGCAACCTGCCGTAATAGCCCAATCTAGCATTGCATTAGACAATGATTATTGTTGGTAAATCTTTCTGTGTATCAAATAAAAATTCCTCATGCTATGTTTTAATTTTTTTCCTTTATTTTGTCCATAGTAAAGATGAATAGCTAGTCATGATCTCCTATTCAACACCGTTCCATAAGCTGTACTTAAAGACAGAGGTTATATCTGTCTTTGTTTGCTCTTTTATAATTTATGCAACACTTCAGCAGAGGTCCTACTAAGGATTTTTATTACTTCTCCTTCCTCCCAACTACCCTAAACCAGAAGAATTATTAAAGCTAATTTTTATATACTGATTATATTTTCAAGGATATTTCTTCAGCATTTTAAAAATATGTTTAATACTTGTCACTTAAAAACCAGCATTTTTCAATATAACTGGAAATAGAAAATGATTAAAGTTTAAATTCATTAGGCACTCAATCAATGTTTATTGAATTTAGCTGAAGTGTCATGAATTTTTCTATTTTTAATCTTCATTATGATTTATTTTCTATTTTTACTTAGTATGAGAAAACATTTCCATATTCCCATAGTTAGATTTAATTTTTTCTTCCCTTGGATAATTCTTTATTCCCTGTTATTATGTGTAATATTTCAAACTAAAGTGTTCTTACTGCAAGGCTCCTGTCTTCATGTATCTTTTTCTTGCACCCAATAAATGTATTAAATTTCCTCTCTTCTTAATAGTAATTTTCTCTCCACCTACCAGACTTACAGGAACATTGTGAAGATTGATGTGGCCATGAATAAAACACTTGAAACTCGTTGTTGTTGTTAAAAAATAAAAATAAAAAAGACTGTATGATGAAAAATAGTAGTATTGTATTACATTTTTTTAGACATCCTATGATAATTCCTTAAAGAATCCTTTTCTCCCTTAGTCCTTGTAGTAAAATTATGAGTAAACATGAACTTGGTAGAATATGAATTCCTTTTACAAAGAGCTCATTCATTTCTATTCATTACAGAAGATAGGTTCACTATTGTCCATTCAAATAACAAGTAAATGGGGCATGACTGGACCAACTGATTTCAAATTCAGATATAGTAGTTTAATATTATATCTCAGCAGTTGGATTTTTTTTATAACTAGCTCATCAGCCAACATAGGAAATGCCATCTCTTTAAAAGCAAGGGTTAAGAACTGAGAGATTTTCAAGTCATTTACTCTTCTCCATGTTGATTCTCTCCATAGTCTTATCAATCAGTTCCAATCATTATTTCTCTGTCATTTTGCATGTGTGCTACAATAAACCTGGTATTGGGAAACTTGGGTCCAAATCCCTATCTCATTAAAAAAAAAAGTTGCTGTTGAGTAGATTCCAACTCATAGTGACCCTATAGGACAGAGTAGAACTGCCCCGTAGTGTTTCCAAAGCCGTAATCTTTATGGAAACAGACTGCCACATCTTTCTCCTGCAGAGCATCTAGTGGATTCAGGGTTTCAACTGCCAACCTTGTGGTTAGCAGCCAAGTGCTTAACCACTGCACCACTAGGTCTCCTTAATCCCTCTCCACCACTTAGCAGTTGAGCAACCTTGAGCAAGTGTTTCTCAATTTAAATTGCCTTGTATGGAATATGAAAATAATATTTTCCCTCGTTAACTCATAAGGTTTCTGAAAGGATGAAGTCAGAAAATGTATATGAAGGCACTATGTAAATTTTAAGGTGCTTTATATGTGTAATATATTATGATGCAGCCTACCTAGCTGTATTTCCACTTTATCCCACAATTTTGTGCTTTAATCACATCATAACACTCACATAAGAAACAAGTGGGGAAAAAGTCATCGACAAACTGAATAGTATGCCATTTACCCAGCCCTGATCTACATGTAGATTTAAAGACACTGTGATTTTACAAGGGGCTTAAAACACCTGTCAATATTTTGCATATTCCTTCCAACACATTAACCAATAGTCCTGTCTCTGCTGACCCCTCACCTTGGCAAACCCTTATCCATCCACCTGGAATGCCCTTCTATTCATGAAACCCTTAAAAAAAAAAAAATTGCCATTGAGTCTGACTCATAGTGACTATATAAGACAGAGTAGAAGTTCCCCGACAGGGTTTCCAAGGAGCAGCTGGTGGATTCAAACTGCCAACTTTGTGGTTAGCAGCCGTAGCTCTTAACCACCATGCCATAATGACTACTTAACTGTGCTCATGCAGAACCTGTACATAAACCAAGAAGCAGTCATTAGAACAGAAAAAGGGATACTGCATGGCTTAAAATCGGGAAAAGTGTGTGTCAGGGTTGTATCCTTTCACTGCACCACCAGGGCGCCACTGAAACCCTACTACTTCTTAAAAGCCCTATTTAAAAATCACCTCTTGAGCAGTTCTGGCAAAATGGTGCTCTAGGCAGAAGCACTACGCCGTCCCTCCACAGCAAAGATCCAAAAAACTAAGCCAAACAGAGAATACAACAATCCTGAAACCCTGAAACATCAAATGAAGAGATAAAGAACTCAGTCAAGCACCAAATGGAGTGAGAAAACTGACAGAGAACGGAGAGCAAGGAGAGATTGATGCAGACGTCCCCTACCAGCCAACGCAGTGCAGATCTGCCATCTTGGACTCCTATCAGAGACCAGCAAACAGGGGGTACGAGAAAGCAGCCTCATGGAGCTTCCAGCGGGTGACAAAACAACCGGTAATTGGCGATATATGCTTTCCCACCACCCACCCTTCTTCACCCCGACTCGGCCTCCTCTGCTTCCTGCGGCCACAGTCTCTTGACTGGGAAACAGCGGCTGCTTGGATTCCACACGCCTGAACAGGTGGCTCTCTGAGTGTCATCTGTTGGCTGCTGGTGTTGCTTTTTTTCCGCTTCTTTTTATTTCTTCCTTGCCTCTCCCCACCCCCACTCCTTTCGCTTGAGTACCTTGCTCCATGCGCCATCTTTGCTTCTTCCTGAGGTGCTGCAGAGCTCCGGTAATTTGTGATATATGCTTTCCCACTCTCTACCCTTCTTCACCCAAACTCAGCCCCCTCTGCTTCCCGTGGACACAGTCTCTTGTTCAGAAACACCAGCCCGAACTAGCTGGCTCTCTGAGTGCCATTTCTTGGCTGCTAGTGTTGCTTTTTTTTTTTTTATGCTTCTTTTGATTTCTTAATTGCCTCTTGCCACCTCCCCCTCCCTTCCCTCAAGTACCTGGCTCCGTGCGCCATCTTTGCTTCTTCCTGAGGGGCTGCAGAGCTCTGTCCGAGTGTGGAGCTGCTTCCTGGTTTGGGCTGCCACTCTGGTGGGATACCAGAGCTTTTGTTCGTTTGTTTGTTTTGAATTGTTTCTTTGTTTTCTTTTCCTTTTCTTGAGTTAGGAGCCCCTTCTGGCCAGGCTGACCTGCGTCGCAGGGAGACTCCCCTTTGGCTTCTACAGACCTGCAGAGGGATCCCTGAGGACATTTCTATTTACGTTGGTTTTTTTTTTTTTTCCTTTTCTTTTTCTTTTCTGTTTCTTTGGGGGCCTTTCTTTTATTTTTTTTTTTTTAATTTGTTTTGTTTTCTTTTTCCTCTTTTTCTCTTTTTGTCTTTCTTCATTGCTCAATTTCTCATCTCTCTGTATCTTCCTTCTCTTTCTGTTCCCTGAATACCTGGCGTTGTATACCTCTACGCCTTCTAGCCAGGCTGTACTGCAATACCTGAGAGCAACTTCCCCAGACCTCATAGCTGCACCAGTGGGATCCCTGGGAGCTTTGTGGTTCTTTAACCTTTCTGATTATTATTTATTCATTCTTTTCT
>NW_004444132.1:1414091-1490120 GCF_000243295.1 Trichechus manatus latirostris
AGCACAATTGGAAGAGCGTAGTCAATGTCACTGAACTGTGCATGTAGAAATTTTTGAAATGGTGTATCTTTGGCTATGTGTATTTTCACCAAAAAAAAAAGAGGTTGCGAAGTTAGAGGGTTGATATTTTGTGGGGTTGTTAACCAATGTCATAAAACAACATGTGTACTGTTGTTTCATGAGAAACTATTTGTTCTGTAAGCCTTCAGCTGAAGTACAATAAAAAAAAAAAAATCACCACTTCCAGTATGTTTTTTTTTTATTTCTTTTTGTTCTTGTAGCACCTTTCTTTGTATTACATGTACTTCAGTCTCCCCATGATGATGACCAAGTTGAGTTAAAGGAAATATCTCTTTTTCATCCTTCACTGTATCTTAGTGCCAAACAGAGGAATTTGAACATGGAATTTACTGAACCAATCTCTGTTACGCTTACTCATCTGTCTCACACAAAGTTATAGAATTAGTCTTTTATTTGTTTTCACCACACTTGATAGACAAAAATCTGTAAGGATTTAATTTTCCACAGCCTATTGAATCAAATTTGAATGCCTCGATCCTTAACCCAAAACCCTACGTTGTTTTTCCCATGCTTATCTCTCTTAACTCAACACATACAACTTACCCAAGTGTTGCTCCTTATTATTACTCTCTTGGAGAATATTTTAAATTATCTTCTCTATTTTCCCATATCTTTTGCATCTCGCAGAATATCCTTCTTTATCAACCATTTCAAGACCTAGCTTAAAAGTTAGCTCTTCCAAGAGATCTCATCTGAACCATATAGTTCTTTTATAAACCCTAAGCTCTGAGACACCAGTACAGTATCCTTAGGAAATGAAGGAGAATGTATTACTCTATACTAAAATATTCTAGGGTATATGGCCTAAAAGCAAAATTGCCTTAAGGCAATTTATCAGAATCCTTCAGGGTTGTTTCTACAGCATAAAACTAACAAGCGCATAGATTTATTTTTTTAACATTATATATATACAAACATTTTTCATCCTTACATTTTTGTGTGCATGAATAATATTTCTTGAGAGAAGAGTTTTACACTATGTCAGAGTTTACACTATGAAGACAAACTGTGCAAGCAACTCCTGCTTATTTATCATAATGTCTTTGTGGAGAGAGTTTTCTGTATTAAATTACCATAAAGTAAATAAAAATTGCTCATTGAAAGACTACCACACTAACAATCCCCGACAAAGAACTCATCATCAAATGAATTATAGATATGACTAACAATACCTTAAAGACATAGTAAGAAATATAAAGTTCTCTAATAACTCAAAATACAATTTTAATTTTTACCATATAATTGGTGTTCTATAAAAATTATTTAAAAGACAAGACAGAACATTAATTATCAAGGATTCTGAATGGACAGAGAAAATATTTTTTAAAATTAATTATACTATTCTGGGTATGGAGCCCTGGTGGTGTACTGGTTAAGAGCTTGACTGCTAACCAAAAGGTCGGCAGTTCGAATCCACCTGGAAACCCTATGAGGCAGTTCTACTCTGTCCTGCAGGGTCACTATGAGTTGGAATCAACTCAGCAGCAATGGGTTTGGTTTATTCTGAGTATAATAAGTATTTAACAGATAGTTTTCCAGAACTTTGTGGTGTATCCCCCCCATCCTAGGATGATGGCTAAGCATTGATTCTGGCAAAACACTCCCCCTCTGCTGAGTGGTCAAAGGCCCTTATCTGGGCTCTATTCTGAGATCTACAATCTGTGGTTGCTGACCATTAAAAGCAGAGCTCAAAAGCCAAATATTACTGATAAATAGGAAAGAACACAGGCTTTAGAATAAGTTTGAGAGTCATAGCACCACAAGAAGGCAGATTAAAAAAAAGACAGCCTGAGCTAAAAGTGAGAAGGTTCCTTATAAAACATAGTATCTAAGAAATGCAGCAACAAGTTACTGCCATCCAAGCAGGCAGTTGGCAAGATGAAGTAGAGTATCTTCCACAATCGTGTGGACGCAGTTGAGTTTGAAACTTCACCATACGTTAATTATATAAATTGGCAAGTTTTGAAATTCTATATATTCGTTCTGCATTTGTAAAATAAGCATGATAGTCTAATACATAGACTAGTTGTAATGTTAAACAGCTTACCACATGTAAAGCACTACATTCAACATGTAGTAAATGCTCTAGATACATTACATCTTATTGGATCTCCTGAGAGATAAAGTCATTGTTTTGATTTTGAAAGCTATTAATTCTCCATGGGTGTGCAAAATACTAACCAAGTCTGTGAAACTAAATATCCAAGTCATAAAAAGACATTATTTTACAAATAGAAGGTGAATTTGAATTATGCAGCATATTCCTAATGATCCATTCATTAAAAGAAATTCATATCCTTTTCTCCTGAAAAGTCAGCTCTGTAAAATTTACTATTCCACCAGGTTTGGCTGAGCTGGCAAACAAAGTCCCTCACAAAACTTCTCCATGGAATGGAATTTTCATTGGAAAATTCTATCACCAAGTGGGAACTTTACAAAGCATTGTTTCCATTGGATAGAACTTTCTGAAATCAAGTCAAATCAAATCATTTCTCAATTTTTCATCACATCACAGTTTAAAATCTTTTAAAAAAGAATCTTCATCTCACAGTAAGAAAGCTTCTGAATTAGATGTTGCCACAGGAATTTCAGTATTTTTCATCACATACTTCTTCTGTAGAAAGATTTGAAGAGACCTGGGAGAACATCACATAAAAAAAAGAGGCATTCTGAAATGATTAGGTCCTCAGCTAATCTTTCTGCACTGCTAGAAATAAATAATCATCAATAGCCATATCCAGGGCTGTTTCTAAGCAAAATCGTGAAATGAATTTCACCCTTAACGTTATCCCCTCTATTTTTGATATCTTCCACTCTTGGTGCTTCCCCAGCTGCCCTTTCTAACCTAGATACTACTTCTGCTCTCACCTGCCCACAAAGCTTGTTTTTATGATTATAATTACCTGTCCTATACAACATAATCTCATGACTTAGTGATTCCAGTAATGGATCTAAATTGATATGCTACCATCTTAGAGCACCTGCTGCCAGGTACACATATCTCCCTGAAGTTTCTGGAGACTAGTCCTCACCCCCATAGTTTTCTAATATACTAGAAAGAGTAATGGAGAAAAGTACAGAATATCGAAAAAGACATTTCAGAGTAGTCAACTCTCTTGGCAACCACTAATGGCCCACATTTGCAAAAGAAATCCTTGGGAAAGTACCAAGGCTACTTTTAAAAGATTACTTTTACCATGAAGATTTTACTTTGATCAGCTCCCACTCTGATTCAACTCAGGAGTTAGGAGTTAGCCATAGTTTTGCCATTCCTCTCAAATTCCCCTCCTTCACTCTGAGTGCATGATCTTATCTCCTGGTTAACATGAAAGTCCTTCTGAGTGCAGTGCATTGTTATTATATGGCCCTTCTAGCCATGATCATGTAACTTTCAGGAAATGATTTGGTGGAACTATGCAATAAGGTACTTGTGGCCCACCAAGGGGATTGAACAACCTGCTAATGCAAATAAGGCATATGGAACACTTGTATGAGTGGGACTATGCAAATAATGTGCATGGAACCCTCATAGGGGATTAGTCAGTTTTGCCATCACACTAGGCTTAAAGGGAGCCAATCTCAGAGGTTGGAGTGGAACCTCACTACCATCAATAAGAAGAGCCAGGAGCAGAGTGCATCCTCTGGACCTGGGGTCCCTGCACTGAGAACCTTCTAGACCCAGGAGACAGAGAGAGCTGTAACACTGGAGACAGTGTAAGATGGCAAGAAGTGGCAGCAAGCATGGCAGAGAAATGGTGGCAGCAGAACAAGGAGATTGGCATGCAAGATGGCTCAGTAGACTTCCTGGCCCATGGAGCAAGGTGGCTACAGTGGTCATGCTGACCCACAGAGCAAGAGAGCTGAGCACCTTTGGGCAGGAGGCTTTCTGGAGTGGGGTACCTCTGGGTACTTGCTGGCAGAGCTAAAGAAAGAGCTGTAACACTTGCCTGAGCAGAGAAGAGGCCAGGCCTGAGCAGGGGATGAGGCCAAGAGTGAGAGCTAAGGCTGTGAGAGGACAGGACCAAGCAGGGGCCAGTGGCTGAGGCCTACCTGTGGGCACCGCTAAGGAAGAAGCTGTCCTGTTGGAAGAACTGTATCCTGAGTTGTTCCTGTTACTTCCAAGTTGATCTGATCCTGAATTGTAACCTATTACTTCTCTAAAAAAAAACCATAATCGTTTGAGTACAGTCTGCGAGTTCAGGGTGGCCATTGCAATGAATTATTGAACCAAGCAGAGAAGCAGAGAATGCCATGGGAGGGACGGTTGGTGTCAAAACGGGTAAAAAGACCGAAGAGTATGTCTGATCTCTACCTCATAGAAATCAGCTTTGGGCTGATGCTGATCTTATTCTCATCTCTCTCCCTGAAGTTAGACTAGGTCTGACTTTTTACACCCTCAATAGTTCCCTAAGAGCTTGCTAATCTATCATGTCTTCTTTATCCCTGCTGTCAATGCTTGACTTTTGTCCTCGTCATTTCTAAATTGTATTATTTTAGTAGATATCTAATGGGTATCTCTACATCCCAACTCCACTAACTGAAACGCACCCCCTGCACTGCTATCAGAGAATTCTTTCTAAAATGAGTATCTGATCATTGTTAGCTTCCTACTCCAAATCACTCAACAGACATCTACTGACTTCATGATAAAATTAAAATCCTCAGAATAGCAAATAAGGCCCTTTACGAACCGCTGCCTTCCTCTTCAGTAGCAGCCTCTTTCAACACTCTAACTCTCAAAATCTATGCCTCAGCCAAATTGAACTATTATTTGTAGATTCAAGATTATGACATGATCTCTATCTCCTCCTATCTTTTCTCTCATGGTGCTTTTTCTGCCTGGAAAGCATCTCACCCATCACTACCACCTCCTCATTTGCCTAGCATACTCCCATTTGTCCAAGGCTCACCTCCTCATAAAATCTTCCCTTCTGGCCCCAGGTTGGACTGGGTAAACTATCCTCTATGAGCCCAAGGAAATCTGCACTGACCTCTATCATAATTACCATCACATTGTATGGTAATAGCACATTTATTCCTCTTCTTCCACTTCAGTAATAACTCTTTGAAGGTCAGGACCAATCTTTTATCCCTGTATTGCCAGTACAGGGAAAGTAAGTCCACATAGCCAAACGAAGTTTTCTCTAAGGAAACCCAGTACAATTTTAGAGCTATGAGAATCAAATTACATATGTAAACCTTTAGTCATAGGCGCCAATGCACGATGAAACTGCATAACTTGATGACAAAGAGAAATTATCATACATTTTAGTGTGAACCGCCACCCAGAAACTCAGGTAAACGTAACCTATTGGACAACCTAGTATTTCTCACTTGCAAATATTCAATTTAATGTTGTAAGATTAAATTAAAAGAAGGAGGGGGAAAAAAAAAACATAGACAAGCATATGATCTGCAATAGATATACTATGTTACCTAAATCTTATACATCACTTTACAGTCTCCAGAAACCCAACAATGTCCCACAGTTTTTCAGTGTCTCAAGGGAAAAATTTTCTCAAGATCTCCAGTCAGTCATGGGCCCTAAAAGAATGGACCTCTTGCCCCATGCTCCACTCTGAGATAAGTCCCAGGGAAACTTCTGATTATGCCATGTGGATCACCCTATTTCTTCCTCTGGTCAATGCCCTCTCTGTTGTGTAGAAAGCATATAGCTCTTTCTGGATACCCTTAGTCTCAACAGGAGTGACCTCTATGTTCTAGACCTAATCTGAACACCAATAATGCCCACCCCTCTGCTGGCTACCTCCTAACTTAAGTTCTTAACTATTCTTGGACATTTGCTACTTAAAGAGAGTCCTCAGGTTCATATCTGATTCACTAAGGCAGTGGTTCTGAAACCTGAGTGCATAGGGGAATTACCTGGAGGCACTTGTTAAAAACAAAAATTTCTGAGTTCCATCTCTGGTGATTTTGTATTTTTAATAAATGCTCCATATAATTCCAAGGGACCTGATCATTTGACCAGAACTTATAAACCACTGCTAAGAGAAGGACTCTATCCTGACTACCACTCCATTTTTATCACAGACATTGTTGGTTAAGTATTACTTTATTTCTTCATTTCTTCCTTACTAATAAGAGAGACAAACCTCAGGAAAATTGTGATTTTGGTTACAAAGGACAAGTTCTCCAGTAGTGAAACTACAATTAATATCTCTTCAGGAGGCCAAACACATTTTTCCCTGAAATGTCCCCATTTTGAACAACTGCAGGACAGTGAACAATATATCAAAGGTAATTAACTAAAAAGATTGAGTGAAAACTCCTTACTGTTCTTTCGTGGTGATTAGATACATTTTAAAACATTTTGAAAAATGCAAATATTTATGCAATGTAAGGTATAATTATTACTATCTTGATTTCTTAATGTCTATTGTACTTTTTGCCCACAGCAATGTTCAATGAGGCCTGCTTATCTATGAAAGCTATTTTCTGAAAAGGATATGAAAAATGATTCTTGTGGAATTAGATGTTTCAAACCAGTTCTCATGTTACCAGGTAGGTCTTCAACAGTATTGTTTATGATCTTTGATATTTATGGGCCGCTGTAATATGAAGGTTTTTTTCCCCCTAACTTAATCTAGAAGAGCTATCTGCCAATTAATAAACTTTTCTGTGAGTGTCTGAAAAATATCCAAGTCACTCAACAGCTACTAGAACTGATGGGCCGGAATAATTTTAATAACGTTAACTACAACACTGCATAAGGAGATAATAATTATAGTTTATGTGACAGATAAGGGAGAAGGACAATGGTCTGAGAAAATGGAATAGATTTTGGTCTGGCAGGTTATGTTTCAAAATTAATAGGCAAATTCTATCACAAATAAGAGAACTGATTTTTTTTTAAAAGAGTCAAACGGTTCTCTAAGTGCCAGTAGTCTTCTAGATGTAGAAGGAATGCTCCTTAATACTGATATAAACTAGGATAATCCACCTAATACTACTGAGCCCAAGAGTCAGTGAAGGTACAGAAACATAGCCCTGACAGTCAAGTAGTTAGCAAGACTGTGCTGTTTTGTGAAGGTGGCCATCATGACCTAATTTTTAATCAGTCTCTGAGGAGGCAAAAGTAGTCTGTTATGATGACCAAGAAAACCGTAAACCACAATTATGTAGGCCTGGGCATTGCTAAAACAAATCTTGTGGTTTGCCACATGGACTTTCATTTTAGACACAAAAACAACATGCTTCTTAATTTCCTTTATCATGCCAGGCAACCAGAAGCCCTTCTCAGCATTACGAAGTCCCCACAGATCATTGACAATATTCTCCAAAGATTGCTAAGCCATTTCCTGGATCCCGAGAGCACTGCCTTCCACATCCTTATGTTGCTTTGGAATAATAAGAAACCATTGGACCTAGGGAGCTAGGCTCAAAGTCTGGCTTATCAGTTGCAAGCTGTGTGATTCAGATCAATTTACTTAGGGTAATTTTTAAAATTAAGTTTTAAAATTTAAATTAAAAATTATGATAATTATAGTTATGTGAGGGGTGGAGAGGAGGTACATTGGTCTTAGGAAATAAAAGATTTGGGTCTGAAAAATCATGTCTTATATAATAATGAACACATTCTTGCACTATTTAAATAGGAAGACTTTAAGTTTGAATTTAAGGTTTTTTTTACAGTAAAACAGTAGTAATAATGCAACATATTAGGGAAAACTGTCGTGCTTGTCACTTCTGATACTGTTATCTTAGATATTGATGTGAGAATTTAAAGAAATAAAATATGTGAGACCATCCATCTGAAGCATAGTGGACTCTCAATAATTTACACACATATATGTCACACTTAGGCTTTATTAAGTAGGTTTTTTATTTCACAAATGATATTTGGATCACTTAAGTTCATATAAATGACAATTCCTGGCAGAGATTAGCATTTATGATAAAACTCTCAAAAAAAAAATAAAATAAAATAAGCAAATCATTGAAGCCTTCTTAAACATTACTGTTCTGCCAATCATATATATTTTATTAAACTGTAAGTTACCTAATTTATATATATATATATATATATATATATATATATATATCCCTCCCGAAGAACTTAATGTTTGTTTGGCTGAAGATAATTTTTCTAATTTTATCTGAAAACCATGCCTGTAGGACCTATCCAAATATTCAATTTTTTTTTGGTGGGAAGGTTGTTTTTTGTAATAATCAAAAAGGATCAGGCTATCATCAAGGTTTGTCTTTCTATAAAATCATGATGAATTGGCTTAAAGTGCTATATCCAGACCAGAGTCCTGTGACCTCCAAAGCATGCAAACAGATTCAACAAACAACATTCTAACCACCTCCTTTCTGTATTTGGATAGCATTTACATCCCACCAAGATCAAGCTTGGGAGTCTGTATCATGTCATGGAGCAGCTGGAGAGGCCACAGGAAAAAGGATCAGGTGATTACTACAGCTCTTTTAATTTCCAGCAAAAAGATTTTAAAAGGTCAATTAAATTACAATCAGTGCTCTATCTTGTCTCTATAGCACTCGTATATTTGGCAATGTCTACAGACTTTTGGTTGTCAAAACCCGACGGCGGTAGGGTGGGGTGTGTGCTAATGGCATCTAGCAGGTAGAGGCCAGGGATGCCGCTAAACATCCTACAATGCACAGGATAGCTCCTCAAAACAAAGAATTATCTGGAAGCAATATCATTTTAAATGGAGAAAAGATTGAAGTTGTCAAGGATTTCATTTTAGTTGGAACCACAATCAACATCCATGGAAGCAGCAATCAAGAAATCAAATGACACAATGCATCAGGCAAATCTGCTGCAAAAGACCTCTTTCAAGTGTTGAAAAGCAAAGACACCGCTTTAAGGACTACGGTGTGTCTGACCCAAGCCCTGGTGTTTTCAATTGCCTCATATGCAAGTGAAAGCTGGACAATGAATAAGGAAGACCAAAGAAGAACTGATGACTTTGAATTATGGTGTTGACGAAGAATATTGAATATACCATGGACCGCCAGAAGAATGAACAAATCTGTCTTGGAAGAAGTAGAGCCAGAATGTTCATTAGAAGCAACGATGGTGAGACTTTGTCTCATATACTTGGGACATGTCATCAGGAGGGATCAGTTTCTGGAGAAGGACATCATGCTTGGGAAAGTAGAGGGTCAGGGAAAAAGAGGAAGACCCTCAATAAGATGGATTAACACAGTGGCTGCAACAATGGGCTCCAGCATAACAATGATTGTGAGGATGGCGCAGGACCGGGCAGTGTTTGTTCTGTTGTACATAATGTCGCTATGAGTTGGAACATACAGGACAACACTTAACAACAACAAATATCAATAGTGCTAAGGATGAGAAACCCTGCTCTGGAGAAAAGTTACAGTTTCAATCAAACTGAATTTCTCCCCAAGATCAGTACAGCAGGACCTCATCATGATTCTTTGTGAAGAATTGTACAATAAAAAAAAAAGAAACATTAAAAAAGAAAACCACAACAGGCATTTTTTAAAAATGTACAAAATTACTAACACTACCAAGCTTTCATTCATCTTTTCATGGTGGAAGAACAGCATTTGTCTTTAAAAAAAAAAAAAGAGAATAGATGTCACTATTCTCATATTTAATGGGGCAACCATACCTACAGGCCCAAATCAGATATCTTCCCTTATTTGAAGTAAAATCCTGAGGTATTCGAGTTTCATAGGAATTACACATCAGAATCTCTTGGAGAACTGGAAAATGTAGATTTCTCAATCCCCTCTTTCAGAGATTCTTAATCAATAAGCACAGGTTGAGACCTAAGAATCTCTTTGTATAACCAGCTCTCTGGGTGATTTTAATGTGAAGCCAACCTTGGGAACAACAAACCTAGAGAATCATCTGGAGTACTTGTTAAAAATACAGATTATCAGGCTTACCCTAGAGCCACTAAATCAGAATTTCCAGGGGAGGGGCCTAAGAAGATGTATTTTTAACAAGAGTCCCTAAATGACTCTTATCATCAGCAATACTTGGGAAACATTGGCCAGGAGGATATGTAAAAAAATTAGAACCTGTGATCATGGCTTGTAGAGAAAGCAGCATCCTTTTGTGAGAAGTACACAAGTGAAAGCAGAAAATTGTTTAAACCTGAATCCTGCCTGTCAGCCCTCAGAGGAGCTGGTTGTCCCAGTTTTTTGGATGCAAAATATTTAAAGTCTGATAGGACACCATAGGAAGAAGCATTTGTTCTATCTCTGAGCCCTGGTGGCACAGTGGTTAAGCATTCGGCTGTTAACCAAAAGGTCAGCAGTTCAAATCCACCAGCCACTCCTTGGAAACACTATGGGGCAACTCTACTTTGTCCTATATGGTAACTATGAGTCAGAACCAATTAGAAGGCAGGGGTTTTGTTTTGTTTTTTTGTTTTTGTGACAGGATGGCCTCTCTGGTTCTGCTGTAAATGCCCTTTAGAGAAAGAAAAGTCTGCCGTAACTTTCCCTTTCCATGGTATTGTGAAGAGAGTTTTCTCACAGTCACTGCTTTGGATTCTATGCCCAGATTTATGAACATTAACATAATGGTCAGTAATGACAATGAAGAAAGGCGATGGCAAGCTTTTGAGCCCATGACAAGCTCTGCCTTCTGCTAGGGTTGAGGCCCTACAAAATTAGAATTCCCAGGTGACTATTATGCATGTGCCTTGCAGTGCACTCGTGCTCATATTTCTGACTCAAGCACTTCAGGGACAGCTCAGCTCTGATGAGGATCTAGTGTCAGGCTGGCCACCATCTGATTAAAGTCCCACAAGTGGGTTGTATTTCATAAGCAATGGGCAGGCCAAGTGTTGGGCAGTCACAAAAAATAATCGTTCAGAGGCCAGCTGTTACAGAAAGCTATAAGGAAAGCCTGCAGAAGGGAATAGTACTCATTGAAACCAACTGCTGCTGTTGCTCCAGTTGGTGGTCAACTGCAGAATCAGACAATCTCAGCTTGTAAAGGATCTAAGCAATCATCTAATTCGATCACCGGAGGCTCAAATCTCCTTTACACCGTCCAACTGAAAAAAAACAACAAAAAAAACAAACCCATTGCCTTCGAGTTGATTTTGACTCATAGCGATCCTATAGGACAGCAAAGAACTGCCCCATAGGGTTTCCAAGGAGTGGCTGGTGGATTCAAACTGCCAACCTTTTGGTTAGCAGCCAAAGTCTTAACCACTGCGACACCAGGGCTCCTCATCTAACTCAGTGGTGCCCAAATCCAGCTACGCAACAGATTATCCTGGAGAATTTTGTATTGTTTTAAATACACGTTCTTAGTCCTCACCTTAGATTTACTGCACTAAAATCTCCAGGAGTGATAGAATTTCTAGATTAAGCTGGTACTTCCTGCCTTTGGGCAGCTTTTAAAAATGCCTCATTATACTGTAATAAAATGTTTCCCCATAACTTCCAATCACTGATTCTAATTCAGTCACCTAAGGCCTGTCCTTCAGGTTTTCTTTTATCTCAACTAAATATCTCCAGTCTCTCAACTGTTCAACATGTGACATAACATTGAGTCAAGTCCCTAATGTATGCTTGGTCTCCCATGAATATTTTCTAATTACAGTATCATGGCCCCAAAGAAACACGGCATTCTAGTGCAGGGTGAAGCAGGACAGGCACCTTCCTCAACATTCTAGATCCTCTGCTTTGTAGTAATTTAACCTAACTGTTCCATCTGCATGGTTAAGCACTCTGCTGTTAACCGAAACTGAGCTGTTCAAACCTACCAGCCGCTCTGTGAAAGAATGATGTGACAATCCGCTTCTGTAAAGATTACAGCCTTGGAAACCCTATGGGGCAGTTCTACTCTGTCCTATAGGGTCGCTATGATTCGGAATGGATTCGCCAGCGGTGGGTTTTTGGTTGGGTTCCATTTGCACATCACATTGACCTTACCTGTTGCCGTCGAGTAGATTCCAACTCATAGCAAGACAAAGTAGAACTAACTCATAGGATTTCTAAGGAGTGGCTGGTGGATTTGAACTACCAGTCTTTTGATTAGCAGCCAAGCTCTTAACTATTGTGCCACCAGGGCTCCAATCATACCTTAGCTATGTCTAAATGCCTCTTTGAAATCATTTTACACTTCCCTGGTCAGATTCCTCTTTCATTCTTCCACCAGACTAGTCAAAATCTGTATTTAACATTCTATTTTAACTCCCAATTCCATCCTCCTTACTCTGAATTGAGGGCACCATGCTCATAATTCATTGAGAAAATACAGGCAATTGTGTCACTAACCCACAAAATTAACATCTAAGCACATCACTAATTCTAAATTTACCATTCAGAACCACACATATCAGAGACTTTACTGAGTATCAAGTTTTCACCAAGTATCACATTTTATTAATAATTCCAAGTACACAAGCAATCAAGAGGTACAGTCAGAGCAGGGAGAAGTCTGTAACATCCTGTGTGGCTTCCCAGGTTCTCCCTTCCACATTGGACTAGAGCAGTTTGGCCCTGAAGAATAGATGAGATCTCTAAGTGAAGTTTGCATATCACCTCATACAGTGGAAAAAGTTTAGTTATGAAACATCTTCATCTGGTATCCCAGAGAGTTGTAGAACTTATGTGAGATTCTTCATGAGCATATAAAAACAAAAAACATTGCTATTGAGTGGATTCCAACTCATAGCAAGCCCATAGGGTTTCCAAAGCTGTAAATCTCTAGGGAAGCAGAATGCCACATCTTTCTCCTATAAAGAGCACAGTCTCAGAAACCCTATAGGGCAGTCCTACTCTGTCACATGGGGTCGCTATGAATCGAAAATCAACTCAACAGCACCTAACAACCACAACAATAAAGAAGGCAGAATCCATGAAACAGATGCTTGTCAATGACTAGATGTGGAGGGAAGTGGGCACTAGATTCAAGAGAGGTCTCATGGAAAACATACTGGCTGAACTACAGCTTGAAGGATAAAGAGTTGGAGATAGTTAATAGTGAAATAGAGCATTCCAAATGATAAAAATGAGACTTCTAGTCCAGACAAGGTGGCATAGATGCATTTCTCCCTATTCCTCCCCTTTAAGTACAAGTATAAACCCTAAAAATAACTCAAAAAGCAACCAAAGTAGAATTCTGAAAGGTAGAAAGTAGAAGGCAAACTGCTTAAGAACCTCAGAAATGGAGGAACAACCAGGGTAGCAGGAAGTCTTTCAGCCCCTTCCCCGAAGCACACACAACCATCAAAAGTGACCAGGCCTACTCTTTTCCATCTACCAACCCAGCAACAGAAGGTGGTCCAGGTAGACTCCTACGTGCCCTAGACAACACACGGCAAACTGGGAGCCGCCAGCAAGGGAGATAATGAGGAGCCCCACTGACAATAAGCAACCAAGAGAAACTCTCTCCTTTTTCACAGATCTGAGAACCCCGTTCTCCTCCCATCCCCACCCCCTCCCCACATTGAGACATTGGGCCACCAAGCAGTACTTACAAGGGGGATTCCGCCACAGTAAGCACCTAGTCTAGGAAGCCTCTTTGTCCCCACTGGCCTGAGACTTCCCTCCTCCACTAGAAGCACCAGGCAGCCTGGCCCAAGGAAGTTCCTTTCGCCCCCTCAGGAACCAGTGTGAGTCTCAGGGTATGTCAAGCTGGCTAAAATAGCACCATAAAAGGCTGTGAAAATTAAATTTTCATTGGAACCACAGCCCACAAAAGTAGGCCAGGACTTGTTTGCTAAACCTAAGTAGGGTCACAGCCTGCTAAAATATGAAATATCAATAGGACTCAGAGTCTCTCACATAATAGTCAAAATGTCCAGGATACGAACGACTAAAACACAATGAACAAAGAAGAGGCATTGACGTATAACAATCATCATCAGGTATGGCAAGAACTTCAATACAAAAATCATGAAAAGCTAAAGCCATCATTTGTTGTTCACTGAGCACCAGGGTACTGTTCTAAGTACTTAATGTGGATTAACTCTTTTGTTACTCAAAGAACACTATCTTCTAGGTACTCTTCTTCTTATACCCATTTTTTGAGACAGATAAACTGAGGAACAGGGGAGTTAATCCACCTGAACTAATCACACAGTTCATTAAGTGGTGAAGTCAGGATTTTCAAACCAGCAGTCATGCTGTTAACTTCACTTTGTTCACCATCCTATTCTTAATGAGGTTAATATAAAATACATGGGAGTAGACTGTAAAGGGCCATGACTATAATTTTACAGAATCTGGATTTTATTCTGTAGGCAAATGAGTGTAAGAGATCTCTTTTAAAAAATAACTCTGGCAATAATAAGAAAGTTTATTTAGATGAAGAAAAAAACTAAAATAGGAAAAGCAGATAACGGCTACAGTAAGCAAAGCAAAGGATAATAAGGATGTAAACTAGATGAGTGACAATGTCACTGAGGACAGGCTATCACCAGACATAAAATGATTTTATCAAGAGGACGTGATAATGCTAAACATTTATGTAGCTTCTATGAGAGCTTCAAAATATATGAAGAAAAACTAACAGAGCTTCAAGGAGAAAGAGACAAAGCCATAATTATAGTCAGGATTTCAACTTATCTCTCTCAATAATGTACAGAACAAGTAGATATAAAATCAGTAATGATATAGAAGACCTGAACAACATTATCAACCAAATGTTGATTCTAGAATTAACATTTATACGACTTTCAAACCAAAAAGAGCAGAATATACATTCTTTTCAAAGAGCACAGAACATTTACCAAGATAGACCATATGCCAGGCCATAAAACAAGTTTCAACAAATTTTAAAAAGTTCAAATCATACAAGGTATATTTCCTGAAAAAAAAAAATCAAATGAGAAATCAATAACAAAAAAAAAAAAAACTGGCAAATCCGCAAGTATATGGAAACTAAATAATACACTGATAAATAATCCATGATTCAAAAAATAAAGAAAAAAGAAAATTATAAAGCATTTTAACTGAATGAAAATGAAAACACAACATATTAAAATTTGTGGGACATAGCTAAAAAAAAATGCTCAGAAGGTCTATAGGTCTATATTAAAAAAGAAATAAAGACTCAAATCAATGACTTCAGCTTCCATTTTACGAAATTAGAAAAAGAAGAGCAAATAGCTAAGTACATGTGGGAAGAAGAAAAGAAATAATAAAGAGAGAAATCAATAAAATATAAAATAAACTATAACAAAAATAGGGAAATCAGTGAAACCAAAAGCCAGTTTTTTCAGATCAATAAAACTGGTAAACCTCAAGCTAGACTGATCTGGAATAAAAACAGGGTGAGAGAGAAAACACAAGTTATCGATATCATAATTAGAGAGAGAACATTGTTATAGATCCACAGACATAAAAAGATTCAAAGAAATATTATCAACTACTTATGTCAATTAATTCTACAACTCAGATGAAATGAACAAATTTCTTGAAAGCCACAAACTACCAAACCTTACTCAAGAAGAAACAAGTAACATGAATAGCACTATGTCTACTAAAGAAATAGAATTTTTAGTTAAAAACTTTCCCACAAATAAAACTTCAGGCCCAAGTGGCTTCACTGGTGAATTCCACAAAGCATTTAAGGAAGAACAAATATCAATTCTGTACAAAGTCTTCTGGAAAAATAAAGAGCGGGAAACATTTTCCAGTGCATTCTATGAGGCCAGCATGACACTGATATCAAAATCAAACAAAGACATTACAAGAAAGAAAACTATAGATTTATATCTCTCATGAACACAGGCAAGAGAAAAGAAACTGTTAGGAAAGTTAAAAGGTAAGCCTTTGGGAAAAATATTTGTAAAACATACATCTGACAAAGGACTTGTATCTAGACCATATAAAGAACTCTTACAATTCAACAATATGAAGACAAACAACCAAATTAAAAAAAAAAAAAAATGGGCCAAAGATTCGAAGGATACCTCCAAAGAAGATACGCAGATTGCAAGTAAGTGCATGAAGAGATGTCCAACAACGTTAGCATTAGGGAAACACACATTAACATCACAAGGAGCTATTAATATATTCCTACTAGAGTGGCTAAAATTAAAAAGACAGGCCATACCAAGCATTGAGGAGGATGTGAAGCAACTTCAACTCTTATATACTGCTCATACAGTGTACAAGCATTGCTATAAAAAGGTACAAATCAATTTGGATAACAGTTTGGCATTGTTTTAAAAATTTAAACATACATCTACCATAAAACCTAGATATTCTATTCTTAGTTATTTCTGCAAAACAAATCAAAGCATATGCCCACACAAAGACTTGTACATGAATGTTAAAAGCAGCTTTATTTGTAATATCCAAAAACGAGAAACAACCGAAGTGCCCATTAACAAATGATTTGATAAACAAATTGTGCAAAGTCCACACAAAGGAACACAATGCAGCAATAAAAAAGGAACAAACGATTGATACACACAACAGCTTGAATGAATCACAAATCATTAAGCTGAGTCAAAGAAACAAAAAAAAAAAAAAAGGACACACTAGGATTCCATTTACATAAAAGTCAAGAAAAATGCAAAATAATCTATTGTGTCAGAAAAGAGATCATTGATTGTCTGGAGACAGGGTAAGGTTAAAAGGTAAGGGGAGAAAGAGGGAATCCAATGGTCACAAACAGAAATTATGGGAGTGATGACTATGTTCATTATCTTGATTATGGTGATGGTTTCACATGGGTGTATACATATGTCAAAACCTATTAAATTGTACAATTTAAATATATGTAATTTATTATATGTAGGCTATGCCTCAATAAAGCTCTTTTTAAAATATCTCATACTTTGTAAAAATTTTCATTGTTGGCAGTCTGGTGTCATTCTTGCATCTGATATATATCCATCTGTATGTGTTTCTACTCTCCCTGAATTTTTCCCAAAATCTGATTTTAAAAATCAAATTACCCTATTTTCTAGTTATCCGAAAGATTTTTGTTACTTATACTTGTCTCTTTAGATCAAGGTTCCCTACCCTGAATTTTCACAGCTACTCACTCCTGCTGTGATTTACATTTCCAGCTTTTCTTAATTATGACCCCAAGATCTCCCAAATAAACTTTTTTACTATTTATATACACTTAGAGCAGGCCGCAAACCCCACCTCAGCGCCAACTATCATCCAACTTTTAAGTGTTGAAAGGTCTCTCATGTTGCAGGTTGATAAATTCCATCGTTATTTAACACGGTCTTTTGGTGAATGCAGTTCTGAATCCTCCTATAACTTCTGATTTTACAAAGAAAGCAAGTCACAACAGAAAATCTAAAATAGAAAAAAAACCTTAAAATTTAGAAAAACAAGTTGAGCTGGATTTTAAGTGGCTCAGAAAACCTAAAATGGAAAGTACTTGGGAATTCCAAAACAGCAACCTCCATTCTATGTAAACTAGAATAATGTTTCTCAGCCTTAAATCTGTCACGTACCTGAACAAGTGTGCTTTAAAAAAGTTATTACAAAACTCTCAAAAAGTAACTTAAAAAATATTTGCTCTTGGTCTCAGAGCTAATAAAGAATGTGACAAAAATCATATAATTATAGGGCATTAAAACTTAACAAAGGTTTAGAATCATTTAACTAGAATTTTACGTAACGGAGAAATATGCTGACTAAATTAAGATTTTTTTTCTAAGAGAATAATCTCAACATTTCAGCACATTGCAGCTCATTTGTACCTAGACAATATATTGTCCCAAAAGTTTCCACAGCCATGTTGTTGTTAAGTGCCATCGAGTTGATTCTGACTCATAGCAACCCCATGTGACATAGCAGAACTGCCCCGTCGGGTTTTCTAGGCTGTAATCTTTATGGAAGCACATTGCCAGGTCTTTCTCCTGCAGAGCTGCTGGGTGTGTTCTAACTGGCAAGCTTTTGGTTAGCAGCTGAGTGCTCAACTGTTGCAGCTCCTTTCATAACCATAGAAACTTTTAATAACCGATAGATCTAAATATTCATAACTACTCTTTAACAACTTCAGGAGCTTATATTAAAGTGCTTTAACTTCATTCTAAGTTTTTCTTCGTCACAAGTTCAGAGTGCACAAAACATAAACCGAACTCCCAAAGGACATATAGTATCATTTCAGGCGAATTAAAACTAAATAGAAATGTGCCCTCCAGAATATGTAAGTAAAATATCTAAGTCTATTTTTTTGGATTTCTACCTGTTTTTTTTTCAATAGTTCATTATGGCCATCTGGATTTCATTACAAGAGAAATAAATTTCCCTGTCCACCCATTGAAATGTAAAATATACAACAGAATAGGAAAGAAAAGTTGGGCTGAAATCAGGAAATAAATACTTGTCTCAGAAGGAATCCGATGGAAAGAGAATAAAAGATACAATAAATTACAATAAGAAGAAAGAAAACCGCATCACTTTAGATGTGCAACTAAAACTCAAGAAAGTGAATGAGAGAACTATAGAATATATAGCCTTTTCCCATAGAAGCTACATGTACTTTTAGAAATGATAGAAATAAGAAAATATGGCTGTCAAGAAGGGTTCCATGTAGAAAGGATATTTGAAGTTATGATTTCAATCATAAACATATTTCATTTCAATATAGGTATTTTACATACTATAAATTTTAATGATAATAACAGAAGAAATTTTGAACTGTTACAGTTTTTATTCATTTTCTAATCTGCACGCCAAGTCTTGGTGTTTTCTTTCATTTCCCTGTTCACAAAGCTACTTCCAATGCCTACCGTTCCTAAAGTATGTGTATCCAGAACCCACTAGCATCTGGTTGCTAGCTTAGTTAAGATTTGCCTATGGCTACAGAGGAGGTCCTTATTTTATTTCTATATGGATGATACCCTCTATTTCAATAGCAGAATTTTTCTGTTTCCTATCAGGCATATCTTTAGGAACAGGGTTCAGTCTTGAAGATTCAGAGTCTACAGCAGAAGCCTCTTCTTCTTTAGAAATCCCTTCCAGAACAAGTGACTCTAACTTTACCACTGGAACATCTGCTGCCTGGGGAAGTGATATTTCGGTAGGCACTTTCTCTACAAAAGTCTCTTTGGCAGGGGTTTTTACAGGTGGTAGAGGATGAAGTTCAGCAGTGGTCCCTTCTAAGAGGAATTCAATAGGGTCCTCAGCTAGTAGAGGCTGTTTGTCATCAATAATCTTTCCTGAAGTAACTTCTTCAGTTGGTAGAGGCTGAAGTTCAGCAGGAATTTCTTCTGCAGGGGGCTCTACCACTCGTAGGGGTTGAACTTCAGCAGGGACCTCTTTTTCAGATGTCTCCTCAGCTAGTGGAGACTGAACTTCAGAAGGAACCTCTTCTGCAGGGGCCTCATCAGCTGGTGTATGCCAAACTTCATCAGGGGCCTCTTCTTCTGAGGCCTCCTCAGCTAATGGAGGCATAACTTCGGCAGGGGCCTCTTTTGCAGGGGTCTCCTCAGCTGCTAGAGGTTGAAGTTCCACAGGGATCTCCTCTGCAGGGGCCTCCTCAGCTAATGGAGGCATAACTTCAGCAGAGGCCTCTTTTTCAGGGGTCTCCTCAGCTGCTGGAAGTTGAAGTCCCACAGGCATCTCTTCTGCAGGAGATTCCTCAGCTAACAGAGGCATAACTTCAGTGGGGGCCTCTTTTTCAGGGGTTTCCTCAGCTGCTAGAGGTTGAAGTTCCACAGGGGTCTCTTCTGCAGGGGCCTCCTCAGCTAATGGAGGCATAAATTTAGCAGGGGTCTCTTTTTCAGGGGTCTCCTCAGCTGGTGGAGGTTGAAGGTCAACAAGGGCCTCTTCTTCAGGGGCTTTCTCAACTAGTGAGGAACGAACTTCATTAGGGACATCTTCTGCAAGTATCTCCTCAGCTAGTGGAGGCTGAACTTCATCAGAGGCCTCTTCTACAGAATACTCTTCAGCTGGTAGTGGCTGAGATCCAGCAAGGGCTTCCTCACGTGATGGAGGCTGAAATTCAGCAGGGGTTTCTTCTGCAAATACCTCTTCAGTTGGTAGAGGCTGAACTTCATCATGGGCTTCTTCTAAAGGGGTCTCCTCAGCTGGTGGAGACTGAAGTTCAGCAGGAACCTCTTCTGCAGGGGCCTCTTCTGCAGGAGCCTCCTCAGCTGGTGGAGGCTGAACGTCAACAGTAACCTCTTCTTCAGGGGTCTGATCAGCTGTTGGAGGCTGATGTTCAGCAGGAGCCTCTTCTACAGGAGCTTCTTCAGCTAGAAAAGACTGTACTTCAACTGGGGCTTCTTCAGTTGGAGTAAGCTCTATTTTTGCAGAGGCCTCTTCTTCAGGAGTCTCTTCAGGTGATGGAGGCTGAACTACAGCGGGGGACTCTTCTACAAGGGCCTCCTCAGCTGGTGGAGACTGAACTTCAGCAGGAGACTCTTCCGCAGGGGCCTCCTCAGCTGGTGGAGAATGAACTTCAGCAGGAGACTCTTCCGCAGGGGCCTCCTCAGCTGGTGGATATTGAACTTCAGCAGGAGATTCTTCTGCAGGGGCCTCCTCAGCTGGTGGAGAATGAACTTCAGCAGGAGACTCTTCTGCAGGGGCCTCCTCTGCTGGTGGAGATTGAACTTCAGCAGGTGATTCTTCTGCAGGGGCCTCCTCAACTGGTGGAGATTGAACTTCAGCAGTGGCCTCTTCAGCTGGTGGAGACTGAACTTCAGCAGGAGACTCTTCTGCAGGGGCCTCCTCAGCTGGTGGAGACTGAACTTCAGCAGGAGATTCTTCTGCAGGGGCCTCCTCAACTGGTGGAGATTGAACTTCAGCAGGAGACTCTTCAGCTGGTGGAGACTGAACTTCAGCAGGAGACTCTTCTGCAGGGGCCTCCTCAGCTGGTGGAGAATGAACTTCAGCAGGGGCCTCTTCTGCAGGGGCCTCCTCAGCTGGTGGAGATTGAACTTCAGCAGGGGCCTCTTCAGGTGCTATAGGCTGAAGCTCAGCAGGAGTTTCTTCTGAAGAATCCTCTTCAGCTGGTGGAGAATGAACTTCAGCAGATGTCTCTTCTACAGTGACCTCTTCAGTTGGTGGAAGTTGTTCTTCATCACGGGCCTCCTCACCTACTGAAGGCTGAAGTTCAACAAGGGTCTCTTCAACAGGGGTAGGCTGTACTTCAGCAGCACCTTCTTCTTCAGAAGCCTCTTCAGCTTGTGGAGACTGTACTTCTATAGGCACCTCTTCAGCAAGTGTAGTCTCTTCTTTAGCAGGAGTCTCTTCAGCAGGTGGAAGCTGTACTTCAACAGGCGTCTCTTCAGCTGGGGTAGACTCTACTTTAGCAGGGGCCTCATCTGCAGGAGTTTTCTCACGTGGTAGAGACTGAAGTTCAGCTGGGGCCTCTTCAGCTGGTGGATGCTGAAGTTCAACAGAGGCCTCTTTAGCACGGATGAGCTCTACTTTAGCAGCAGCCTCTTCTGCAGTAGCCTCTTCAGCCAGTAGATGCTGTACTTCCACTGCGGCTTCATCAGCTGATGGAGGCTGAAATTCAGCAAAAGCCTCTTTTACAGGAGCCTCCTCAGCTGGTAGAGGCTGTACTTCAACAGGGATGTCTTCAGTAGCTAGAGGCTGTATTTCAACATGAGCCTCTTCAGTTGGTGGTAGTTGGATTTCAGCAGAGGTTTCTTCTGCAGCAAGAGGCTGTACTTCAGCCAGGACTTTTTCTGTTGAGGGAGGATTTATTTCAACAGATGCCCCTTTAACAAAAGGACCCTGTCCTACAACAGTTGTAGTTGCCTCACTCCTAGGTTCATTTTCTGAAATGAGTACTGCAGTACCTTTTTGAGTTGACTGACTAAATGAAGCTTTGCTGATACTTTTCTGCCTCATTTCTTCTTTGCTGCTTGTTGCTGGCTGAAATTCAGTATGTTCACTGACAAAAATCTTCCCTAACGATTTACGTTTCTGGGCACCTTCCTTTGTTTCTGTAAGAGAACTATCAGGCTTGCAAATTACCACTATTTCTGATTCACTGAAGTACGTCTGCTGTTCCTTGTCCACCATTTCTACGTGAGTAATGTTTACCATGGTCCAGTCTCCAGTACAACTGGTCTGCTGAGATCTGTCTATTTTGAGTTGAACTGAGTGTCTGCTTGGTGGAATTTCTACTTCGTGAACTCTCTCTGGCAATTCAGGGGATGTTTCTCCAACATTAGTTGACTTTACTTCAGGCACCACTGTTTTACCAACTGACTTGATTTCTTTTTTTTTCTTTTCTCTGGTGCTATCTGTCTGAAGAGATTTATCAGTCATTTCATGTCCACGTTTTCTCTTTGTCCAAGTTTGCTGAAGTTGAGAAGATACTCGAAGGGACTCATATTCTTTGGCAGAGTAGTTGACATGGCTTCCAGGAATATTACCAATGCTATGGGTAGCTTTGGGGCCAGATGACTGAGGTATGGCCGTGTGTTTCTTTTTCTCTGTCACTTCAGTCTGCTGGGATTTGTCTACCATTGGTTGGCTGGGTCGTCTTCTCTTTCGAATTTCTTGCCTCCCTGCTGAGATGGACTGATCAGCTTCATCACTTTCTTCCATGTCTAAAAATGGTGAATTTCAACTTTGTTAATCTTCAAGTAATTAATCATCAAGAATTATGAAAGTACCAGGTGGTTAAGCCTTTACCTTCCTTCATTAATTGTTGTCTGTTGAGCTCCCACAGAACAAAATGAAATTTATAAATTATTGCATTCTGTACTACACTCTTGTTGGATCCCACCTTACTCTATAAGCATCTTTCTTGTTTAGTCTCTGTGATCACTGAATATCACTTCTAGAAGTTTTCCACAGGGGTCTATGACATCACTGTCACTTCTCCCTAAAGGTTCCATCTATGGTGTTCCCAGTACTTACTACCTTGGTGTCTTAGTCATCTAGTGCTGCTATAACAGAAATACCACAAGTGGATGGCTTTAAAAAAGAGAAATTTATTCTCTCACAGTCTAGGCTAGAAGTCTGAATTCAGGGTTCCAGCTCCAGAGGAAGACTTTCTCTCTATGTCAACTCTGGAGGAAGGTCCTTGTCATCAATCTTCCCCTGGTCAAGGAGCTTCTCAGTGCAGCGACCCTGAGTCCAAAGGATACGCTATTCTCCTGGCTCTTGTTTCTTGGGAGTATGAGGTCCCCATGTCTTTCTGTTTGCTTCTCCTTTTATGTCTCAAAATAGATGGGCTTAAGACACAATCCAATCTTGGAGATTGAGTCTTGCCTCATTAACATAACTGTTGATAATCCTAGCTCATTAATGTCACAGAGATAGGATTTAGAATACACTGGAAAATCATTCAGATGACAAAATGGGGGACAATCACACAATACTGGGAATCATGGCCTAGTCAAGTTGACAGATATTTTTGGGGGACACAATTGAATACATGACACTTGGTGTACACTCGTAGGCAAAGGCTGGAAGTGAGAGATCTACGTTTTGAAACAAATCATGTTGAAACAAGCATTTGTCTACCAGAGGAACATCACGTAAACTCCAGCAATGCCACTTTCTAATTGTTAAAGTTGATACTTTTGAACTTTGAATTCTATTATCAGTATCAAAGATAGTTATATGCAGGACTTAGAATGCTGTAGCCTGTTTTCAATTGTTGGAAAAACAACTGAAAACATATATGTGTGAATGTCTATTAATGTATGTTTGTATGATTTGAAAGGAAGTTAATATAGTTTGAAAAACTTGATCCTGAGTGTGTTTTCCATGTAAATTTCTTTCCTATGTCCTTAGCTTTCAGTGATTACAACACCTGATTTTCCAAATATAGACAAAAATAGGTAGCATGTTTTCCTTCTCAAACAAATTAAAATATTTTTATTTTCAACTATTTCAGAAAATAGTTATACTCAAAATTTAGACTCAATAATGTTGAATCTAAAGATATACCAAGCAAAATAAATGAATCTTTTAAGGGAGGTACTATATATTCTGTTGAATAGCCACAGGAGTATGAATTCCTCAATGAAGATAAAACTTCAAAGTATTGAAAAAGAGAAACCCCAGTTAAGCAAATTATAAGTGGCATTATATTATATTAGACTTGGAATACAGAGACAACTTTAACTCATACTTCATACGTAATTTTACTAGAAGGATGGATATTGGTCAAAAGATACACAGGAACACTTTCCTTTAGCCTAAGAAAAGCTGATGTAGATAGCTACCATCGAGTCAGCTCAAATCAAGGCGACCTTATGTACAACTGAACGAAAGATTGCCCAGTCCTGTGTCATCCTCATGATTACCAGCATGTTCCAGTCCATCATTGCAGCTATCGTGTCAATCTATCTCACCAAAGATTTCCCTCATCCTCAGTGGCCCTCTACTACACAAAACATGCCTTTCTCCAGAAAGTGATCCTTCCTGATGACATGGTCAAAGCAAGGGAGTCAGACTATTGTGATCCATTAAGGTTTTCACTGGCTAATTTTCAGAAGTAGATCACCAGGCGTTTCTTCCTAATCTGTCTTAGTCTAGAAGCTCTGCTCCATGGATGACACTGTTGGTATTTGAAATACCAGTGTCATCACTTCCAGCACAATAGCAACACATAAAACACCACAGCATGACAAAATGATAGACAGGTGGTGGTAAGAAAAGTTAGAGGAAAGAAAAAGACTTCTAAAAATGTAGTCATAAGAGACAGGGTAATATAAATATGCTAAGCAGTTATTTAGGAGCCCTGGTGGTATAATATTTGAGTGCTTGGCTGATAACAAAAAGGTTGGTGGTTCCAACTCACCTGGCCACTCTGCAGGAGAAAGACTTGGCAATCTGCTCCTGTAAATATGACAGCCTAGAAACCCTATGGGGCAGTTCTACTCTGTCACATGGGGTTGCCATGAGTCAAGATCGACTCAACAGCACCTAACAACAACAAGGAGTCATTATGATTTTATTCATTCGGGAATATTTTAAAATTTCTTTATGCTGTATTGCCCCTAGAAAACGTAAAAGTATCATTGAATAATTCCCCTTGCTTCACATACACTGGTCATAATTGTATCTTGACCATCTTAGCCAAACAAATGAGTACTTTCCATATTCTTTGACCCAGCTCCTAGAACAGCCCGTCTCTTGGCAGTACAGGCAACCCCCAGTTAGGAACGAACATCCAACTTAAGAACAACTTCACGTTGCCCTTTAACGCTATGTAAATTTGCCCTCACTTTGAAACAATTGAACCAACCCACAACAAATTCTTCACCCTCACCTGCTGCATGTACAGCTTCTAAATCATTGAAAAGACTTCGAGCCTTTTCTTGCAGTAAAGTAAGGCTAAATAAGAACCATATACATCTGTTCCCAATTACCTACAGTTCTGACTTAAAGACAGACTCAGGAACAGGCCTAGTTTGTAAACCGGGGACTGCCTGAACCAGTGAATATTTTTTGAGTGTAATGAAAGGAAACGTGATTAGAAACCATGCTACTTGTCCTTCATCTCAACTTGCTCTGCTTTAATTTTTCTCTTCTGCTCCACTATTTTCTATCTTTCTAAAATTTAATGAAGTAAAGCAATAGTCATTTTACAGAAGAATTGGCAGAGGTTTTAATCAGACCTGCTGTAGTTTATAAAACTGCTTGTTTATAAACCTCTTGGTGGTCTGATGAAACTCTCAATTGTATCTGTCAAATACTGCATATGTGTTTTGTAATTAAGTTTGTGATTTTTCATGTAAAATCTTCAAAATCTATTTTGCGTCAATTTATAACATGAAATAAACGTCAAAACCAGCATTGCATTCATTAATTGGGTTAATATAACATTGCATTTGTTGGATCAATTTTGCTCTCAAATAAGATTTTCTTCATCCATAAACTGAATTTTAGCTTCTCAATTTCCAGTCCGTACATATTTGTTTCCCCCTCCAACATATAATTAAGAACTTGCTCTTTCTTGATCACACACCAAACTGTCCTAGTAAACTCTTTTGCCACTAATATTAACTTGTGCATTGAAGAAAATTGGCGTGCATAAATTAATTAAAATTTAAAATTTCATTTGTGATCCCAAATAGAATTATGAGGGATTTCATGCAGCTGTTTCTCATTCTGTTTCTTAAGAGCCACTGATACCCCTTTTGCCCTGCTGATCTGCCTGACCCACTCATCGTTAATCGATCTATCTTGTCAACTTAGGGCTTGACATTTTACCCTTTGTTCAGGAAAACTCACATGATCCAGCTGTCACCCTCACTTGGTTCCCACCCTTTCAGAGGTGCGTGTTTCTGATTCGTGCCTGGCATTCTGTATTTCCAGCTCTTCTCGATCTCTGAGGCTGGTTTCTTTATTTCCAACTAAGGTCTGGCATTTAGTTTCTATGCCATATTTGACTTCTTTCAATAACCCGAAAACAAGGATGGATTTTCTGAGTGGGCCCAAGGCTTCCACCTAATCATACGTATTTAATTCTGCCAAAAACAAATTTTTCTGAGTAGTACTTAATTTCGTTTATAATTTTAAAGACTTTCAAAGCTATGCTTTAGAGTTGGCAGAGAGGCTTCAAATCACTAGATATTGATGATATGAGGATCACATTCACACTCTACATCTAAACTGTGGTCCACGTTGCCTTATTCTTAATTGAATAGATCAAATAAGATAAAAGCTGAAAAACGCCTGTTGGATATAACAATCAAGAGATTGTTAGTAATTTTAGTAAGAGCAATTTCAGTGGAAGAGGGGGGATAGAAGCCATAAATACTTAAAATCCCTATGCATTAAAAAATAAACAAAATTAGAATACAATGAGAAAGTAGGAAAAATAAGTGCACCATATAACATTGACAGAGAGCTATCCTTAATACCAAAAAAAAGAAGCCAATTATAAATGCCTTGTTCTGGCAACTCTTGTTTAATCAGAGGCTATTGAACTGTTTTTGACCCAGTCTTCCTATTGAGTGCTTATCATAAAAGATACACTGCATATAGTGCAGGGTTTAGGGGTTTTCTTAGTGTGTTTTGTTTTGTTTTTCTTTTTTGCATTATTTCATTAGAGGAAACACCTAACACCTAGAGAATGTAAATAACTAAAAGATTGGGTAGGGGGATATTGTTTGTTTCTGTAGCAGCTTTTACTACCCTCCACTTTACTTTTATAAAAAGATGCCAAATGATAGTAAACTAATATTTCCAGGATTAATTCAATAAAGCAAGTTCCAGAGTATATCAGTGGGTTAGTACATATTCTGCATAATTTCCAAAATACTATATAATGAGAACATATGCTCACTCTGATTATTCAAAAATATTCAGAAAGATTGTTAACTTTGCCTTCATAATCTTCTGAATTTTCAAATTTTAAATTATATATTATGTTGGATTTCTTCCATTTACCCCTCTAGATCTTCTCTTCACTCTTTTCTACCTACATTGTGCACCAAGATCTGACCCAAATGGACTGCAAAAATGGGTGACCTTGCTCTTCGGCTTTGGCTGGATTCAACAAATGAAGTGCACTTGCCAGGAGATCTGATGAAGGAGGGAGAGTAAGGTTCCCCTAGTTCCTTCCCTGATGAACTGATGTGAGCCATCTAAGCCCCTGATCCAAAGGTCCTGGTTCCTATCAGAGGGTCCTTTGCACATAGTTCTCTCCACATAGTGCAGGTATGTGAGGGCACTCACTGTTAAACACCTTTCCCCTGTCCCTTTCATTCTAGAGATAGTCATGTTACTAGGCCCAGGGTAATGTACTATACTTTGTGATTTTCTCACAGTCTGCCAAGACTTTCACATTTAGTCCCCTTATTAAACTCTCCTTAAATTACTCAATTAGTGTATTTTCCTGCTAAGTCAAGGAATGATTCAGTATCATGCAGATTTAGGAATCTGAGGATGTTATTATATCATAAACTTTGAAATCATTATATGAGATGTGGTTTAAATTATAACTCCCAAATAATAAGAACGTGCAGTTACCAAAACACTCCTTCCTCTAAATAATTTAGATAAATGGTACTCTTTATTTCAGATTATACCTGAGTTTAGCTAGAAAAATAAAGAAGTTGATAGAATAGCTTATGCCAATTCTTCTTAATCCATCCCCATGGGAAAATCAAATTAAGTATTTTCATGTTAAAGCAAGCTCTGAATAAATAGGCTACATTATAGGAGTTGGAGACAGTAGATTAAATGACAACTATCAATCATCTCTCTTATTCCCCATTCTAGTCTTACTATAACGATCCAGGATGTATGTAAGTGAGCAATGGAAAAGAGAGTAGTAATTCCTTTTGAGTCATAGCACAGCTGCTATTGGGCCCCCAGAGTTAGTCTCTTTCACAAAGGATATAAGTAATGTGAAAAAGTAGGACATGCACCCCAGTAGTCCTAGTCTGTGACCAGAGCTCTATTTCTGTACAGAGTAATTTTTTTCACTAGAAGTAGATTCTGCTGCTTCTTCTCTATCCCCAAAAGTTACTATATTAGAATGAAGACCTACTTCACATATCTACTCGACTGCTTTATCTTACTTACAGAAATAAAATTCTCAAACACAAAGAACTGAAACATTTTTGTGGGTAGCAATTATTGATCAATATAAGATCTGAACATTGCTTTTCTTACCAAAGAACTTGAAACTTCTATACAGACTTAATATTTATTCTCTTTTCCTCTTCTCCTGAGAAAATTAACTACAAAATTAACAAAACCTCACATGAAGAGTTAAAACCCAAAATATATAAAACCACATGAAAAAAATGGATATAAAAAAAAAAAAAAAATTCCAGATCCAGAGAACATAGAAGTTAGTCAAAACCTATTAATTAAAAAAAAAACTTCACACCTGCGTGGGTAAATTAGTTAAGTTAGGGCTTCTTTTAACTTCATTTTCTCCTTAGACAAATGAATATGATCCTACTCAAAGAATTAATTGTTCCATGTATAATAATTTGAATGAACCCTTTCAATGAAAATTTCTATTCTATCACTGCTTTTCAAAACTTTATTTAATGTTTATAGTTAAAATACAGCATCATTTTAAAAAGCCTATAAGCTCTACTTTGAATATTTCTAATTTTATAAAAGCAGAAATGCTCAAGGAATAAAAAAATACATATTGAAGATATAAATTTGGCAATCTGAAAGGGTATTAAAAATTCTTTATTAAAAAAAGACCAAAGTTTTTAAATATGCCAAGAAAAAAATGATTAGAAAAATTCTATGAGGACAAATTATGAACTTTCTGACAAAGAACTTTAAAAGGATGTAAGTACCCAGTCTGACAGTAGAGCATGGATGGCTGCAGATCATTTTCAATAATATACCCACCAGAAGTTTCTATAAAATGAGTATCAGAGTTAAATTCTACTCATGAAAAATTTGTTGCCCTGTTCAATAAAACTACCTGCTTCCTTCTCTGCCCTCCAAAAGTTTTCACTTGAAGAAAAGGTAAAAGAGGCCCAGCCTGAACTTCAGTTTTGTCAATAGGGTGGTAGGATCTAAGGAGTGGCTGTGTTTTACCCAAATTACAGGTGATCCCCAAACTCAGTACTTCTTGACTATTTGCCCACAGAGGTACCACTTCTCAACTAACTTGCAGCACTTGCTTGCTTCAAATAGCCTTATGGTGTCAAGTAGATCAACCAATCCCCCCATGTGAACTCATTGGGGTTGAATCGATTCCAACTCATATGACACCACAGGACAGAGTAAAACGGTCCCGTAGGGTTTCCAAAGAGTGGCTGGTGGAATTGAACTGCTGACCTTTGGTTAGCAGACACAGCTCTTAACCACTGCACCACCAGGGCCCCAATCCTCCTTCGTACTGTCCCTGAAGATGCATGGCCTAACATGCATGTAACAAAGGTAGCATTAGAGCAGTTACGAAAAAATATATGTCTATGAAATGAAGACATTTGAAATAATTCTTTGTTCAAGGGACTGAATGTACAAAGAACTAAAGTTCTAACTCAGCTGAACAACATAACTCCTTATACTGGACATATTCAGCTCTTGCTGAAAGGTCAAAGCTCTCCGTGGATAATAGAGGCTATTGCACACACAAATGGAGCATAGCACATGACTTTGGAGATTCATTCTAGAAGTATGACTTGTCAGCTCTAGCATTACAAGGCATTAAAAGCTAAGCGCTGGTCTCTGATGATAACATTGTTCCTAACTACTTGGCACCAGGAGTCACCCTGGAAACCATGGACGGCAATAAAAGGCAGGCTGAGGAAATAGGATCTCCATTCTCCCAAGTTTTGATGTGACATTACACTATATTGCCTTCAGTGCATGGCTAGACCTCTTTAACTAAGTATGAAGCCCACAAGGCTGGACAGAAATATTTGCTGATGCATTTGGAAAACACCCTCATCTCAACTCTAAATATTAGTTCAATCACACAAACAAGTAACTATACCACCCCTCTTCTGTTTAATCTTCTGTTATTTTAAAGGAGCAATGTAAAACAATTCTTTCCAATGGTAGCTTCAGAGTGAATGCCAAATCAGTTAACAGGATCAGACCAAAACAGGCTCAACCTGCAGCAGAGATTTCAATTAGGCATTAATTGAAATCAAGTATGTTGATACTAACTAAACACTGACATTTCATCAAACAAGACAGAATATAAATTTACAAAAAAAGGAATTGGATCCCGACTGTATAAATCAGAGAGTATACACAGACCTGTATAATGGGTTAGTTCTACACATACACTTATGTGATTATAAACGTAAAGGCCTTCCCCTATCTCTGATGCTTAAAGTTTGTTTAATAACAGAGAAATCTATTCTATAACGTAATAAAATCCAACATGCATCTATACTTTACAGAAGAAAAATATTGATTTAATTTTACAATAAGCTTATAAATGACATTTTGGTGTTTTTTCTTTTTTTCAGAGCAGTGTTTGATAGTGGAGAGGAGGAAAACATGTAAGCCCTAAACATTTTTAAAAAGGACAATAAGTGACACAAGGTGAAAGGGGATTGAGGATGATATAAACAAATTTTATCTATTTCACAGTTTTGTCCAGGTTCTATCTCATCATAGAAAAATATTCGAAAACACACTAACACACTAAGACCTATAGGCCTTAAATCTTCTCAATGTTTATACATATCACTGAAAATAAGGTAATGAAATATGAGTTTCCAACATGTAACAGCAGAAAAAAAATAGGTATTAGAGAAAAAGTCATTGCCAGACCAATTTAGGTTGTTTTTAGAGAGTAATTGTCTGGTTTAAGCCAATAAGATTTTCTTAAGAAGAGTGACCTGCAGAACTAACAATACTGCCAATTTCTCTGAATGATCATGAAAGAAATGCTTAACTTTTACAGTCAGCTAGGCACATATCAGTGATGTCATAACACCCAGTGGAACTTTAAAGGCCAACACAGTCAGTGATTGGCAATAGGAAGGTTCAAAAAACAGGGGCTCTCCCACATGAGATAACTCAGATAAAGCTGGATGAGGGAGAGAGGGCAAGGTTAGCCACATGAAAGTCAGTAGTTGACCAGCCCTCTCCTCCTCCAACAGAGAACAGATTTATCCATACACTACTCACTGTTTGCCTGAATTCTTCCCGATTGCTAATGTTCTTTCTTCAATTATCTAAAGAAGTATTTTAAGAACTTTGGACAGTAATGAAAAATAATATCTCCATTAATGACCTGCTATGTGCCAGACACTGTGCTAAGTACTTCATATGCATTATTTATTTAATAAATATTTGAGTGTGATAGGCAGAACAATGTCCTCCCCCCACTCCCCTCCACCACACTGCCCCCCCCCCTTCCCTGACACACACACACAAAGATTTCTATGTCCTAATCCCTGGAACCTGTAAATATGTTAGGTTACATCACAGAGGGGAATTAAATTTGCAGATGTAATTAAGGATGCTGATCAGCTGACCTTGAGATGGGTGGATTATCCTGGATTATCTGGGTGGGCCTAATGTAATCACAAAGGTCCTTATACGTGGAAAAGAGAGGCAGAAGAGTAGTAGATTTGAAGATGCTAAACTGCAGGCTTTGAAGATGGAGGAAGGAGCCATGAGCCAAGGAATGCAGTCAGCCTCTAGAAGCTAAAAAAGGCAAGGAAACTATTTTTCCCTTAGAGCTTCCAGAAGCAATGCAGCCCTTCTGCCACTTTGAGTTTAACCTAGTGAGATCCATTTCAGACTTCTGACATCCAGAACTGTAGGCTAATAAATTTATGTAGTTTTAAAGCCACTAAATTGGTGGTAAAGGGTCCTGGTGGTACAACAGCTAAGCACTTGGCTGCTACCCAAAAGGATGGTGGTTCAAACCCATCCAGTGGCTCCACGGGAGAAAGACCTAGCTCTCATACAGATTACAGCCTAAAAAACCCTGCTTTGTCACATGGGGTCACTATAAGTCAAAAATCAACTTGATGGCATACAACTCCAACAAGTTCGTGGTAATTTGCTACAGCAGCAATAGGAAACTAGTGCGTTGAATGTTGCCGTTCTTTCATTTAATCCTCACAAAATTCTATGAATGATGTATTGTGATTGCTATTTAACTGATGAGGGAACTGAGTCTTAAAGGGTTTAAATAACTTGCTCATATTTACCCAGCCAGTGGGTGCCCAAACCAGGATCCAAAACTATTCTGATTCCAAAGTCTACCCATGTAGTTACTACAGTGTAATTCTTCTCTCATGGGTTGATATTACCATAAGCTCAACATTCCAATTCTCTACCATGCATTTCTTCTGAAAAAAGCTTCCATCACTATGATCTTATTCTGGATCTTCACATGAAGCAGCTAGTGAAGACTGTGACCCTTCTAACCCAAAATGGATGAGAAAATGGCATAAAACAGAAGGACAGTGACTAAAACCAAGAGCAAGACTAGAAGTTTGTACACACGTATTTGTGAGTAATGAAGCAAGGAGGCATCCTGACAGCTGCCTACAACAAGCAAATTGGCTGCTATAGCACATCAGACACCATGAGTGACAACAGAGCTTTCAGTAATGGTTCCCGCCAGTACAGCACACTGACGCCATTTGTCAATGTTGACACATTCAACCAAATTATCATTCCCACTTCCAGTGACTCACTGGGCAGAGTCAATCTGACATATGAAGTGACCCACAGAGGTCCCTCTACTTAAGAATATTAAGGTACACTGTACTTTCACACTATTAATCATTTAAAGTATGATTTTTCCTTCTGATTTTTTATTGGTTTTCATGAAAATATCCATTGTTTAACACCTGGTATTCAGTATGAGTCAACTCAGATGTTCCCACTCTAAGTCTCAAGGTTTCATTCCTTCCCAATCTTTCATATAAGAAACTTGACAAGATTGATAACTCAGCTTATGTTGTAATTCTGCAACCTGCACAATTAAATGCTGTGACTAATTTTCAGTGAGCTATAAGAAATAAGGGATACTTTTAAGGAGCTCTCTGGTTCTCTGGCAGTGAGTTGGGCTGAGTATTTAAAAACCTAAGTTTGCATTTCATCTGTGAGTGTTCTAGTGCATTCAAAAGAAGCCACTCTACCCCCACAGTGCTTATAGTCCTCATTACTACCATAACAGCAGCTAACATTTGGACCCCCAAGGCACTTGATTCTCAGGTACTTCAACACAATCAACAAGAGATGAAAATTTGATTACTCCTGATTCCACTGCATACCATGGCTAAACTAGCAACCCACTACCCATCTGCACAAAACTCCGCACTGCATTCAAGTACACAACCAAACCAATCCCCAACTACCATCTTTCAGGGCCTATTTCCTAAAACTACTCCTATTACCAATTCTGTGTTGGTCAGGGAACAGTCAGGAGACAGAAACCATACCAATTATTGAAAAAGACTCTAAGAAAAAAATTAACCATGTATTGGAAAACTACAAAGGCAAGAAGGAATACTCAGGTATCACAGATGTAGTAATCACAAGGAGTGCGATCATCTCCCAACAACTGAGGGAACAAATAGAAGAGGTTGAAATTACTAAAACTCAGAACTCAGATCTCTGAGGACGGGGCACTGCTCAGCTGGTGCTGGTGTCTGTGAAGGAGTGTGATGAGGCTGCCTCTGCAAGTGTTGGGAAGACAGTAATCAGATATCAACTGCAGCTATGGGGAAGGACCTGCTACTGCCAACATGAAGAAGCTTTGCTGGAGAGATGCTGATAGGAGCAGGCAGCAGACAGGAAAGAGTGGGTCTCTTCTTCCCTCTCCAGCCTTGCAGAGTCTCTCTAGTGCTCCCTGTTGGTGGAGCCTAACATGGGACCAACGAACTGGCAAAGCAGAAAGGTGGTTTGCAGTGCCCCAACTCCAACTGAGAAGCAGCTGGTAAACAGCCAGCACACAGGGAAATATTTATACATTCATTCATTTACCATATTTTTTGAATGCTTACTATATGCCAGGCACTTGAAGGCACTGAACAAAAGAACAAAGTCCTTGCTTTCATGGAACTGAAATTTTGGGAGGAAGAGACAGATAATAAACAAATTTACAAATAAATATTCAATATTTCAAGTGGTAAAGAGTGATTTGAAGAAAAATAATCAGTAGAGAAACGGGTAGAGGCAGTATACATTGCACTTAGGTACATGGATATTGGAGACAAACACCAGGGTTTAAATTTTAGCTTTTGCTTCTTAGGTAAATTACTTAATCTCTCTTTACTTCAGTTGTTTTATGTGTCAAATGGGAATAATGATGACTCTAATACCAACTTATGGTATTATAGAGAAGATTAAATAAGTGGATATCTATAAAGTGCTTAGAACAATATATGAGGATAAGCCCTCCTCCAAAAAAAAACACCAAACTTGTTGCCATTGAGTCAATTCTGACTCATAGCGACCCTATAGGACAGAGTAGAACAGCCCATAGGGTTTCCAAGGAGCTGCTGGTGGATTCGAACTGCTATAACCACTGTGTCACTAGCAAGTGCTATATTAAAGAGTGGTAGAGTTTAATAGCAAAGCCTTCAAAGAGCCTGGGTTGGAGGGAGGGGGTTAAGGTAAAGGAAAAGATAATGGTGTGGAATCAGCAATGAAGAACATTGGTATGACTGATAATAGAAAGGGAAAACAGCCACCACTTGAGAGGTCTGTGAGGGAAGCCAAGTCTTCAAAGGAGATCTAGTCTAGGTTAAGTTATATTAAAAATATGAAAGTCACATTCAGAAAAGAGGGTGAGGATACTGTGCTGCAGATGGTAACAGAAGCAATTTAGAGAAAGAGGATACAGAGATGTGAAAGAGGTGTCTTACCATGTACTACCTCACTTTTACCAAAAGTACAACACTGTGACTATAACGATAATAGTTTCCTGGTGGTAGGAACATCAAAATATTTATTATGACCAATACTATATATTTCTGTAACACTTTCCAGTTTAAAAAATATTTTCACATTCACTCTCTTACTTGTTCCTCATAATAAAACTGTGAAATTGGTAGACAATATGCATTCACAATGAGGGTGAAAACACAGGCAACCCTCGTATTAGTCCAGTAATCCCCAGATACTTCGCAAATTCTAGGAGAGTGAATATATCTAAAGAAAGCTAAAATAAGGCCTTGGGGAAAATATGTTATAGATACTTGGATGTTTTTACATCTTATCTGTGAGACTGCGGATGGGTTCTGAGTTGATGGTTCATCTAAATAAAAAGGCTCTTTGGCGGAGTAGTATTCTAGTTAAACTACAAATTACCCCAGCAGATGGCATGTATCACTGATGGCCCAATCACAATGAGGCCACTTCATGGATGTCCTGTCAGACTGGTCAACAGGTCCTAAAATATGGCTATTTTGCACTCCTGTCAACATTGAAGCCAGAAAGTGACACAGGCTCTTAGTGTCAGCTTCAAGTTCAGAGAATTTCTAAGTTAGGTGCAGAACACTTTCACATGAGAGGGCCTGTCCACCACTCTCATACCCAGCTGTCACTCCCAGCAGAGCTTCAAGGGACTCCTGCGGAATTCCAACAGGTGCTTCACAAAGACTGCTTAGAATTCCAAAATGCCACAATAATAACTGAAAATTGCTTTTCAGGATAACAGAATCAGAATTTGTTTCCTAGAGTGACACAGGATCTTAAAGAACTCATCATCTAGTCCCTCACTTTATTGGTTTAAACACTGAAGCAGAGTGAAGTAAAGTGACTTGCTCAAGGGCAAGCTTCACCGATAGGGGTAAGATTAAATTCTGATTTCCTAGATACTGGTCCAACATTCTCTTTCAGCTTTTGTTTTGATCACCGCCTCTTTACCTTATTGGTAAATCCTCCCAGGATTATGGAACAAACACACAACACCCAATGCTGGACAGAAGAGATCAACAGCAGTTTACTAGTCACATATACTCACAGCCCAAGGGAGGAGGATACTATGCCTTGAAGGTCCACATAGGGGCTGCACTCAGGAACACAGTGAACAACAGAAGCTGTGGGAAGCAGACTTTATAGTAACAAGATGGTGAGGTGACCCCCTGGTTCCCACAGGAGGATGTGATTGGCTTGTTTGAATAATTCTGCAAATGACAGGGAATTGAAGCCCACTACTCAGAAACAAGCAGGCACTGTGCCTGGTCCACATGACAAGGTGGGTCGTTTGGCTAGGGGTATCTATGGAAGTAGAATGGTGGAGGGGAGTTTGTAGTAAGGCCACTCAAGGCTCTCCTGGTTTCAGATGTCCAGGCAGCACATAATGTTGAATCTTAATTCCAGGCCTTATACCACAGATCTATGTGCCACCTACATTTAAGATTACTGGGAGAACTGTACGAGAAAGAGAAACTACCTGGAATCAAGACTGACAGAGGAACAGAAATGGTGTTGGGGAGGGCATCCTTTACAGGGCGCCTATAACTAAGCCTACAGAAGGGACAAAAGTGGCTCATCAGTGCATTTAATCACTGTATAAAATATACTCATTTTCCACCTATTTCTCAAATGCTATGACTTAAAATAATTTAATTTCCACAGCTTCTATTCTACCTATAGTCTATACATTCAAACTAATTTGTAAACAACTTAAAGACAGTGACTTCTTCTTCCAAGTCTTTGCATTCGCTGGAACCCAGCACAAATCAGGGCAACAATAGTTGTTTAATAACTGCTCCCTATGTATCTGATTGTAATGGTTGCCAGAACATTCACCCTTTGAATATGCAAATTATTTTTAAATTTTCTTCCTGGTTTAGCAAAGCAACATTTACAGCTTTTCTAAACAAGTCTACTGACATCTTGATTTTCCTACTCAATTTCATCTCTAAAGTGTGTATGTGCTGCTTCATTTAGAAAACATTTCTGTTTTATCCAGTCAGTCATTTTTCAGGAAAATTCACAAGTCAAAATTATGATTTAGATTAATATAAAATAATACATTTGAAGTTATGAAGCTTTGTTTCATGAAAGACTGAAGCAAACAAAGGTTATTATACATAAAATGTCACATAAAGCAATTTAGCAGACTTGAAAAGCAAGAAAGGGGAGGAAAAATGTGCAAAGAGCTACATACAAATGGAACACTTCTGGTTTCTATGGTAACCAACATAAATGAATACCTTTTTGGAAAATGAACTAGCAAAGCCAGTGAGATGTAGATTTATGAACACAAAAACCAAAGACCCAATCCAACCCTATGGTATGGAAAGAAGTCTACAGTTTTCCCCTAAATAGAATTGCAAATTAAAAAAAAAAAAGCTCTACTGCTAACAGGTCTTCTCAGAGGGTATTTCTGAAATATTCTGCCTTTTGGGATTATTCTCTTTACCGTATAAAAATTTATCAATAATTAGAAATGGCTTTTTTATTGTTCACTGAATCAGTGATTATAATTCTAGTGGGGAAGCCAATAGAGCCATGATTTCTCCAAAAATCCCTTCCTCCCAACAGCGTGTGGTTAAGTCAACTCCAGGCACCTTGAGACCCAACAAGATGGCTTATTCAAAATTAATTTAAATATTTATAATGGAACAACATTTTAAAAAAGCAGATATATTTATATCATTTAGTTGTCTATCCTAGCAAGAAACAAATATCCATTGTTATAAAGGCTTTATACTAAGTATATGTTTTCAGTTTTCTAGTTGGAGAAGAGTTGTGTGAAGTTATATTCAGAGACGTGCAGAAAACAGTGCCTAGGTGTCCTGCTGCTTTTCTGACTAGCGTAGGTTTACCCTACTCAGTATGGTCAAAAGCTGTCTAACAGATAGCCATTTAAACATTTATCATTTTACTTCTGAGGTGAGTAATGGCTAAAATAAGACATTTATGTGAAGACGAATCTTCTTGTGACCATATAATAGTTACAGTGATAAAGAGAGCTAAACAACTATTTCAATATTTCATGTAAAATTGTCATGAATAGGAGAAAATTGCACAAAGTATATTGGGAAATAATGTCATCGAAACGTCTAGAAATCAATCTGTCAATGCCTTTGAGTATATTGAGTTTGAATTTCAACATGTCAATTCTTTTACTCCTTGTCTATTCCATTGCTTTAAAAGGAACTGTATCTAAATGCTGAGTCTCTGTATGTTTCCCCAGCTTGGTGAAGCTGCTGCTTCCAGTAGCCTCAGATTATATAAAAAGTTGTTCCTACGTCATTCACAGGTTCTCAGTTTTTTATCCATGTCAGTTAGTCCATGACATTTATTATGTCATCAGAGCATCTAAATATATAATTGTCTAACATTCATCTTATTCCAAAATGATCCTAGTCTATGTGCAGTCTAGTAAGATCAAAGACTAAATAATAGATCTTGCCAAAAGATCATTTTTATCTTCTGTTATTTATTCAAAAACACTATAGGAAGTGCTAGAAACACAAAGATGAGTAAGATGTCCCTGCTATCCAGGATCTTATCTGATAATGAAACAAATAGTAGTGCTATCAAAATGCTGTGGTTACATAAGAATTCAGTAATAATTCAAAAGATAAATTTAAATCCAAACAACTTTTAAAAATTTATCTTTTAATGCTTCCTGCTTTGTTTTTAAAGATTTCTAGATCTGAAATTCCTATTTTCTAAAAGCAGTATGTGTGGGAAATGATCACAGATGCTCTGAAAGTCTAACATGAGCTATGTTTACAACAATTGCAAACACGTGTGGGACAACGCTCCTGAAATTTCTTTCCAAGAAGTATTTTCCTGAATTCCTGGGCCTTTGTCTAGTGTCTAGAAAACTTTATAAAAAGTTGTGATTAAATTTCATACAACTCAAAAATTTAGATATAAAAAATAAAATTATTGATAATCACTAATGTAAGTAAGATATAGAAAGTTAATCCTTTCATTCAATAAGCACAGCATAAAATATACCAGTAAGAAAATGTTCTTGACTTACATGATCATCTAAAATTTTAGTGTTTCCAAGATGCCATTACTTGCTTTGCTGTATTATGGAATAGTACAGATGTTTCTGAGAGGCATCTGAAGCATCTTCACACTGAGCACCTAAAACATCCACCTGCATTAAGCCCTGGTTGCTCTATACAACATCGACTCCCAGACCAAAAAGACTAACTCCGTTTCTCCAGTCTGCCTTCTAGGTAAACCAATAGACTAAAATTATCTCCCAGCTACCTATAGTGAAGACACTCTGCCTAAAGTATCGTGAAATGCTTAAAGTGCTTTTTCGATAGCCACTATGTTTGAACTGAAACCCTTGTGACATAGTGGTTAAGTGCTATGGCTGCTAACCAAAAGGTTGGCAGTTCAAATCCACCAGGCGCTCCTTGGAAACTCTATGGGGCAGTTCTACTCTGTCCTATACGGTTGCTATGAGTCAGAATCGACTCGACGGCAATGGGTTTTATGCTTGAACCACACAGGCAAAATACACAACAAAAAAATATTAGTTGTATTTTTTCTTCTTAAACATGTAGGACACATTGTTAAAAAGTAACAAATATCATTTCAATGTTGGCTAACTTCCTCAATTCCAAGACTACACATTACTGATCATGTTAGTCCAGGGGGGTATGGACAGTATTAAAAGCCTTGGTAGATGTCATGGTTTGAATTATGACCCGCAAAAAATGTGTGTATCAATTTGGCTGGGCCATGATTCCCAGAACTGCGTGGCTGGCCTCCATTTTGTGATTGTAATTTTATGTTAAAGAGGATTAGGGTGGGATTGTAACACCACCCTTACCCAGGTCACATCCCTGATCCAATGTAAAGGGAGTTTCCCTAGGGTGTGGCCTGCACCACCTTTTACCCTACAAGAGATAAAAGGAAAGGGAAGGAAGCAGAGAACTGGGAACCTGACACCACCTAGAAAACAGTGCCAGGAGCAGAGCGCATCCTTTGGACCTGAGGTTCCTGCACAGAGAAGCTCCCAGACCAAGGCAAGATTGATGACATGGACCTTCCTCCAGAGCTGACAGAGAAAGCCTTCCCCTGGAGCTGATGCCCTGAATTTGGACTTGTAGCTTACTGGACTGTGAGAGAATAAATTTCTCTTTGTTAAAGCCATCCACTTGTGGTATTTCTGTTATAGCAGCACTAGATGACTAAGACAGTAGACATTTAGTTTAGTTTGGAAATCACGTCCACTTTAGCACTATATGATCTGTCAGTTTCCCTAAAAAGTTGTTAATAGAGTCCTTTCCTTTTTGTTAATCAGTATATCCTTGTGCACGAGCCTTAAATGGAGAATTTGGAGATAACTTTTGTCTTAGTCATCTAGTGCTGCTACAACAGAAATACCACAAGTGGATGGCTTTAACAAATAAATGTATTTCTTCACAGTAAAGTAGGCTAAAAGTCCAAATTCAGAGCATCAGCTCTAGCAGAAGTCTTTCTCTCTCTGTTGGCCTTCTTCTCATCAGTGTTCCCCCGGACTAGGAGCTTCTCCATGCAGGCACCCCAGGTCCAAAGGACGCGCTCTGCTCCTGGCATTGCTGTCTTGGTGGTATGAGATCCCCACCTCTCTGTTTGCTTCCCTTTCCTTTTATCTCTTGAGAGATAAAAGGTGGTGCAGGCCACACCTCAGGGAAACTCCATTTACATTGGATCACGGCTGTGACCTGGCTAAGGGTGGTGTTACAATCCCACCCTAATCCTCTAACGTACAATTACAATCACAAAATAGAGGACAACCACACAACACTGGGAATCATGGCCTAGCCAAACTGATACACACATTTTTGGGGGGACACAATTCAATCCATGACAACTTTCAACTCCACTATATTTATCTACATATTTACAGTTTCTGATGCTCTTCATTTCTCTCTGTAGATCCATATTTCCATTTGGTATATCACTCCTTTGTAGATGAAAAACTAATTCAATCTTCAGTGAAACCTATGTCATATAATATGTTGTTTTCACCTTTGTGTTTAGTGCTTTCTATAGGGTTGCTATGAGTTGGAATTGACTCAACAGCAACAGGTTTGGTTTGGGGTTTTTATGCTTTATCAAAGATGTTATAAAAATAAGTGTAACCACATAAAAAAATAAATTTTGTCTGAGGCAACAAGAGACAACAGACAACACATCTCAATATGCTAGAACATATGCGTGATTTACAAAGAGTTTTACAACTCTTTAACCTCTCATTCCTTTGAAGGTATAAAAGGATTTAGAGTTGGAAGATACAGAAGAGGGGATTTCTCTAAAGAGAACTAAAACTGTGTTGTAAATCCACCCTCTCCAAAAGAGAAATGGGCTTCCAGCTCAGGGAAAGGGGTTCAGTGGGTTAACTAAAATTACCTAATATGTTGCAATTGGAGGACCTAGTGGTCTAGTATCTACTCATACCTGTGAAATCTACACCATGATTTACTCTGGCTAGCTGTTCTGATGGCAGATCAAGGAAGGAGTTCATGAGTTGCACTTGACTTGCACTCCCAGAGAATGCACGACTGTTTCCCTTCAATTACAAGGGAAAGAGAGACTAGCCTTCAGTCATGTAAGGCCAAGTGGCATCACTAGAGTGGTGTGGGGGTGCGGCCCACACCAGGTGACACTGTCAGAGGTGGTGACATCAAAATGACTGTGTATAAAAATATCCCTGTAGTTAGTTATAACAATCCACCACTTGTCTGTCAGTTTGTTGTACTGTGGTGGCTTGTGTGTTTCTGTGATGTTGGAAGCTATGCCACTGGTATTTCAAATACCAGCAGGGTCACCCATGGTGGGTAGATTTCAGTGGCGCTTCCACACAAAGACAGGCTGGGAAGAAGGACCGGGAGATCTACTTCTGAAAAAATTGGCCAGTGAACACCTTATGATAGCAGAGGAACATTGTCTGATAGGGTGCCAGAAGATGAACCCCTCAGGTTAGAATGCATTCAAAAAATGGCGAGGGAAGAGCTGCCTCCTCAAAATAGAGTCAAATTTATTGACATGGATGTAGTAAAGCTTTCAAGACCTTCATTTGCTGATGTGGCACAATTTAAAATGAGAAGAAAGAGCTGCAACTCTCCATTAGTAATCAGAAAGTTCAATACATGAAGTATAAATCTAGGAAAATCGGAAGTTGTCAAAAATGAAATGGAACACATAAACATCAATATCCTAGGCATCAGTTTGCTGAAATGGACTGGTATTGGCCATTTTGAACTGGACGATCATATGGTCTACTATGCCAGGAATGACAAATTGAAGAGAAAGAGCATCACATTCACTGTCAAAAAGAACATTTCAAGATCTATCCTGAAGTACAACGCTGTCAGTGATAGGATAATATCCATACCCTACAAGGAAGATCAGTTAATACAACTGTTATTCAAATTTACGTACCAACCACTAATGCCAAAGATGAAGAAATTGAAGTTTTTCCCAACTTCTACAGTCTGAAACTGATCAAATATGCAATCAAGATGCACTGATAATTACTGGTGATTGGAATGTGTCTCAGTCATCTAGTACTGCTCTAACAGGAATACCATGAGTGGATGGTTTTAACAAAGAGAAATTTATTCTCTCACAGTCCAGTAGGCTGCAAGTCCAAATTCAGGGCATCAGCTCCAGGAGAAGGCTTTCTTTCTCTGTCAGCTCTGGAGGAAGGTCCTTGTGATGTATCAGTCTTCCTTTGGTCAGCACAGGAACCTCAGGTCAAAAGGACGCGCTCTGCTCCCAGCACTGCTTTCTTGGTGGTATGAGGTTCTCCAACTTTCTGCTTGTTTTCCTTTCCTTTTATCTCTTACAAGAGATAAAAGGTGGTGCAGGCCTCACCCCAGGGAAACTCCCTTTACACTGGATCAGAGATATGACCTGGCTAAGGGTGATGTTACAATCCCACCCTAATCTTCTTTAACATAAAATTACAATCACAAAATAGAGGCCAGCCACACAATTCTGGGAATCATGGCCCAGCCAAATTGATACACACGTTTTGGGGGGACAGAATTCAAACCATGACAGAATGTGAAAGTTGGAAACAAATAAGAAGTACCAATAGTTGGAAAATACAGTCTAGGGGTTAGAAACGATGCTGGAGATGGCATAACAAAATTTTGCAAGACCAACGACTTATTCATTGCAAATACCTTTTTTCAGCAACATAAACAGCAACTATACACATGGATCTCGCCAGATGGAATACACAGGAATCAAATTGACTACATCTGTGGAAACACAGTGGAGAAGTCAATATTATCAGTTAGAACAAGGCCAAGGGCCAACTGCAGAACAGACCATCAATTGCTCGTATGCAAGTTCAAGGTAAAGCTGAAGAAAATTAAAACAAGTACATGAGACTCAAAGTACAACCTTGAGTATATCCCACCTGAATTTAGAGACCATCTCAAGAACAGATTTGATACACTGAACACTAATGACCAAAGATCAGACACGTTGTGGGATGACATAAAGGACATCATACATGAAGAAATCAAAAGGTCATTAAAAAGAAAGAAAAGACCAAAATGGATGACAGAAGGGACTCTGAAATTTACTCTTGAACATAGAGTAGCTAAAGTGAAAGGAAGAAATAATGAAGTAAAAGAGCTAAACAGTAGATTTCAAAGGGCAGCTCAAGAAGACAAAGTAAAGTATTAAAATGAAATGTACAAAGACCCGGAGTTAGAAACCAAAAGGAAGAACATGCTCGGCATTTCTCAAGCTGAAAGAACTGAAGAAAAAATTCAAGCCTCGAGTTGCAACATCGAAAGATTCTGTGGGCAAAAAAATTTGATGATGCAGGAAGCATCAAAAGAAGATGGAAGGAATACACAGAGTCACTGTACCAAAAAGAATTGGTGGACATTTAACCATTTGAGGAGGTAGCATATGATCAAGAACCAATGGTACCGAAGGAAGAAGTCTGAGCTGCACTGAAGGCACTAGCAAAAAACAAGTCTCCAGGAACTGATGGAATACAAATTGAAATATTTCAAGAAACAGGTGCAACCCTGGAAGTGTTCATCTGGCTATGCCAAGAACTTTGGAAGACAGCTACCTGGACAACCTACTGGAAGAGGTTCATATTTGTGCCCAGTTCAAAGTAAGGTGATTCAACAGAATGTAGAAATTATAGAACAATATCATTAATATCACATGCAAGTAAAATTTTTCTGAAGATCATTCAAAAGCAGCTGGAGCAGTATATGGACAGGGAACTGCCAGAAATTCAAGCTGGATTCAGAAGAGGATGTGGAATGAAGGATATCATGGCTAATGTCAGATGGATCTTGGCTGAAAGCAGAGAATACCAGAAAGATGTTTCTCTGTGTTTTATTGACTGTTCAAAGGCATTTGACTCTGTGGATCATAACAAATCATGGATAACATTTCAAAGAATGGGAATTCCAGAATACTTAACTGTGCTCGTGCTGAACCTGTACATAGACCAAGAAACAGTCGTTTGAACAGAATAACGGGATATTGCACGGTTTAAAATCAGGAAAGGTGTGCATCAGGATTGTATCCTTTCACCATACTTATTCAGTTTATAGGTTGCGCAAATAATCCGAGAATCTGGACTATATGACGAAGACCATGGCATCAGGATTGGAGGAAGATTCATTAACAACTTGCGATAGCCAGATGACACAACCTTGCTTGTGGAAAGTTAAGAGGACTTGAAGCACTTACTGATGAAGCTCAAAGACTACAGCCTTCAGTATCGATTACACCTCAACATAAAAAAAACAAATATCCTCACAACTGCACCAATAAGCAACATCATGATAAATGGAGAAAAGATTGACATTGTCAAGTATTTCCTTTTACCTGGATCCAAATCAACGCCCATGGAGGCGGCAGTCAAGAAGTCAAATGACGCATTGCACTGGGCAAATCTGCTGCAAAAGACCTCTTTAAAGTGTTAAATAGCAAAGATGTCACCTTGAGGTCTAAGATGCGCCTGATCCAAGCCATGGTATTTTCATTCGCCTTATGGGCATGTGAAAGCTGGACAATGAATAAGGAAGACTAAAGAAGAATTGACACATTTGAATTACAGTGTTGGTAAAGAATATTGAATATACCATGGACTGCCAGAAGAATGAACAAATTTGTCTCGCAAGAAGTACAGCCAGAATGCTCCTTAAAAGCAAGGATGTCAAAACTTCCTCACACATTCTTTGGACATGTTATCAGGAGGGACCAGTCCTTGGAGAAGAATATCATGCTTGGTAAAGTAGAGGGTCAGTGAAAACGAGGAAGACCCTCAACAATATGCATTGACACAATGGCTGCAGCAATGGGCTCAAACATAGCAACAATTGTGAGGATGGTGCAGGACCGGGCAGTGTTTTGTTCTGTTGTGCATGGGGTTGCTATGAGACATAACCAACTAGAAGCACCTAACAAAAACAACACAGTTATAATAACAAAGTAAATTTTTTACAAGACCAGCTTACATATATCAATGACCTACAAGGCTAAAACTGTATGCTAATTTACTTTTTGAACCTTCTAATGCTTTCTAGCCAGAGCTGTCATTATTACCCTATTACCGTGATGCTTCAAATCACGTGGTTTTGTCTGCACATGCTACAAGCATGAGCTATTATTCTTTTTGTTGCTAGTGTTTTTATAGTTGCTGATGTCAAATTTTCTGATGTTTTGGCTACTATACTGTGGTAATTATTATTTGTGAGCCTGTATCAATAACTTTTTAGAGAATGAAGAGGTAATTAAAGGAATCAAAGGAGTGATATACAGGAATTATGATTTACAAGTAATATTAGTACAAAAAAATCACTAAGGATTCTGTACTGTCTGGTATGGCAGGAGTTCCATGAGGAGGGGGGATGGCACTATGAATTACTGCACTGGGTGACACCAACCCTAGTGATACCACTGCTAAAGGCCTGTCCAAAAGAACCACTTGGAGGGGAAAATTAAATCTCAGCAGAAAGAAGCTAAAGGTATTTCTGGATTCCTTGGGGCTAAAGGTAAGCACATGGCTATCCAAAAATTGCATGTATTGTCTTTATTAAAGGAGCCCTCATTGCACAGTAGTTAAGCGTTCAGCTGCTAACCAAAAGGTTTGCAGCTCTAACCCACCAGCCACTCTGTGGGACAAAGATGTGGCAGTCTGTTTCCATAAATATTGCAGCCTTGGAAACCCTAGAAGGCAATTCTACTTTGTTCTATAGGGTCGCTACGAGTCAGGATCGATTCAATGGCAACAAGTTCAAGTCCTTATTAAAGAAATTTTCTTGGATGAGCGATCCCTAGTACCCACAAGAAATGGACTCAGTTTTAAACACCTTTGAGCCATAAAAGAACACCAAAAGAAAAAGAAAAAACCAAACCTGTTGCCATTGAGTCAATTCCAGCGCCAATCAAAAGGGAACCAGAGAAACCGCCTCCTCTTCTCTGACCTCATTCCTCCCTGGTAGGCCACAAACAGAGTTTCTAAGATGAGGAAAAAGGAGTTAAAATGGTAATTGGGAGAAGACTCAACTTTAAAGCAAGTTTAGATATTTTATTATTATGGAGAACATAAAATTCTCATTATTAAATTGAGACTCTATTTTGTGCTGTCTAGTGGCTATTGAAACTTTTATCACCTAAGAGAGATCAGAGAAGTCATGGAGTCTGCCCAGTTTACATCAAGGAGCCAGGGAAGAACTAACTCCATAGTTTAGATTTAAAGGGACAAGAAAACCAAAAAGCCAAACCAGTTGCCATCTAGTCAATTTTGACTCTTGGAGATCCCATGTGTTTTCAGAGTAGAACTGAGCTCCAAGAAGTAGATTGCCAGGCCTTTCTTCCAAGGCACCGCTGGGTGGATTCAAACCACCAACCTTTCAGTTAGTAGCTGAGTTTTTAACCATTTGGGCCATCCAGGGACTCCAGAATAACAAGAGGAATCAAAAATTAAGTGTCCTGGAGATTATATCCCCAAGATTGTTCTTGTTCAGCATAAGTTGTACAAGAACCTATGAAAGATAAACAAAACCACAAAATCTGAATTTTAGATACATAAAACTAAATAAATCTACCGTATAGAAACATACCAGAATGAATAAGTAAAGAATTATGATTATTTACAAGCTTATATAAATAAATAAAATAACTACTATTTTACCCAAGAGGGTAATTAAAATGAAAATAAGAGAAAAGCCTATTATAGCTTTTCTTAAAGGTTCTTTATGGTGTCCTTTTATGTTGTCATTTAATTTTAGCAACTCTATTCCCTTCAGTGTAAACATTTTTTATTTCAGCAATATTTCATAATCTATCCAACATGTAAAAATCACATTAATGCAATGCCTGCCTAAATTTGATTTTCAAAAATTCTTGTGTTCATTACAGACAAGAAAACACACTCAAAAGAAATCAGGAAATATTACATTATGTATTACAGCCATTTATTTGTGGAAATGGAGCATGAAATAAACTATTTAGTTCATTAGCTCAAACAGGAGAGCATTGTTCAAGCATGTTGTCCATTAATTATGGATAACCAGTGTTTAGCATGCACATGTACGACTGCTATCATGGCCAAATAATGTAGAATCTTCTTCATAAAAATCATATGCAACTTTTATGTGTGATTTATCACAGTACCCTTGGCAGGGCCCACTGGAAGAGCTTGGAATGGAGATTAATTAAACTTTTACATGTTTCTAGAAAACAGATTTCCTGTGTTCAAATATTTTCCTCCTTCCCCTTTTTCTCTTGTGTTTTCTCAGTTGAAATTTGATGAGGCATCCGTGTAACCAGTTAAAGCTCTTATTTCCTCCTGAAACCATAGTACACCTCCTGTTCCTGATAAGATCTTGTAAGAAATTATTGATTTCCTGTCAAGAACCATCTCTTGATGAACACTGCGAAACATGCCTCAGTAATACTGAATGGGAGAAAATACAAAGGAAATCTTGCACAGGTTTTATTCAAATAATCATTGTCCATAGTATTGATATTCTAAAGGTAGACTGATTATACTTCAAAAGTGGAGATGTGGATTACTTTTCCCTTGAGGTTATCAATAATACAGTCTGTAAGAATAACTCTGCCATTTCCCAAATATACTTCTCAACTTTAATAGCAAAAGCTTAAATTTCAATAATACTGTTGTTGTTGTTAGGTGCCATCCAGTGGGTTCTAACTCACAGCGACCTTATGAACAACAGAACAAAACACTGCCCGGTCCTGTGTCATCTTCACAATCATTGCTATGCTTGAGCCCTTTGTTGCAGCCACTGTGTCAATCCATATTGTTGAGGGACTCTGTCTCTTTCACAGATCCTCTATTTTACCAAGCATGATTTCCTTCTCCAGGGACTAGTCCCTCCTGATAATATGTCCAAAGTACCTGACACAAAGTTTCATCATTCTCACTTCCAAGGAGCATTCTGGCTGTCCTTCTTCCAAGACAGATTTGTTTGTTCTTCTGGTAGTCCATAGTATATTCAATATTCTTCACCAACACCATAATTCAAATGTGTCAATTCTTCTTCAGGCTTCCTTATTCATTGCCCAGCTTTCACGTGCATATGAGGTGATTGAAAACACCATGGCTTAGATCAGGCCCACCTTAGTCCTCGAGGTGACATCTTTGCTTTTTAACACTTAAGAGAGGCCTTTTGCAGCACATTTGCCCAATGCAATATACGTTGTCTGATTTCTTGACTGCTGCTTCCATGGGCATTGATTGTGGATCCAAGTAAAATGAAATCCTTGAGAACTTCAATGCTTTCTCCATTTATCATGATGTTGCTTATTGGTGCAGTTGTGAGGATTTTTGTTTTCTTTATGTTGAAGTGTAATCCTTACTGAAGGCTGCGATCTTTGATCTTCATCAGTAAGTGCTTCAAGTCCTCTTAACTTCCTGCCAGCAAGGTTGTGTCATCTGTATATCACAGGTTATTAATAAGTCATCTTCCAATCCTGATGCCATGTTCTTATTCATACAGTCCAGCTTCTCGTATTATTTGCTCAGCCTGTAGATTGAATAAGTATGGTGAAAGGATACAACCCTGATGCATGCACACTTTTCCTAATTTTAAACTACGCAGTATCCCCTTGTTCTGTCCACATGACTGCCTCTTGATCTATGTACAGGTTCTGCATGAGCACAATTAAGTGTTCTAGAATTTCTATTCTTTGCGGTGTTATCCATAATTTGTTATGATCCACAAAGTCAAATGCCTTTGCATAGTCAATAAAACACAGGTAAACTTCTTTCAGCCAAGATCCACCTGACACCAGCAACGGTATCCTGTCTACCATGGGCGACCTTGATGGTATTTGAAATACTGGTGGCATAGCTTCCAGCATCATAGCAATATGCAAGCCACCACAGTACAACAAATTGACAGACAAGTGGTGGTTAATAACATTAGCTAATATTTAATCAGCCCTTACTATGTGCTAGGCACTACTGACCTCATGTTACTACATGAATTATCTAATTTAAACCTCACAATAAACCTATGAGGTATATAATATTTGCATTTCGTTTTAGCAAGAGAAAACTGAGACTTAAGGAGTTCAAATAAAACATCCAAGGATACAGCAAGAAACAAGGTTTGAAGCCAGACACTGTGACTTCAGAGGCTGAGCTCTTAGCCACTGTCCTTTACAGGAAAATACCGTTCAGCTTTAAATTATGTTTCAGCCTCAGAAAGAGTTCAACTGAGTGATGTTAGACTAGGATTTTATAGTTTATGACAATGTAGGTTAGCAGTGGAGAAACAGACTAGGTCAATCTTTTTCCGACAAACTCCATTAAAGGAAATGATGCTACATGAACTTCAACGGAAATAGAATTTAGTGCCATGAAAACTTAGCGAGTGAGAATGAAGTGGGAGAAATGTTGTTTTAAAAACACCTAGGCGCAGTGGAGGCGCAGTGATTAAGAGCTCAGCTACTAACCGAAAGGTTAGCAGTTTGAACCCACTAGCCGCTCCGCAAGAGAAAGATGTGGCAGTCTGCTTCTGTAAAGATTACAGCCTTGGAAACCCTATGGGGCAGTTCTACTCTGTCTTTTAGGGTCGCTATGAGTTGAAATTGACTCGATGGCAACAGGTTTAGGGATAGTAAAAACCTTCCAGTTTACTGACTTTTTGTTGACAGAATGTGTAGCCTCTGCTGCTGAGAATTTTAATGAAAGAAAATATATTAGCTGTTACTCATAGGTCAGTTAAACCCACATGAGGGACCACTTTTGTTACATATCAGCAATCCTTTTATTAGATACAACGCAATTCTTTTACTCTTTGTGCGGGTTAAACCTGGCAGTTGAAAACATTTCATGTTTTTGAAGGTCATGCGTCAGGTTGGAGCAATGGCTTAAGAGTTCAGCTACCCAAGAGAAGAACAGAACGAGTTTTATTCCTACTTAGGCAGCCAGCAACTATCAAAACTGGAAGCAGCATCACCAGAACGAAAATACAGCTGCTGTAGCATCGGCTGTGAAGAAAATGGGCCACCTGAGGGGGAAGCCTGAGGCAGAGAGAAGAAAAGGGGGAGGGAGAACAGGAGAATGAAGAAAAGCAGTGTTCCTGGGCCATACTGCCATGCGTACTAGCCAAGTTCATGGGTCCAAGGACTCCTCCAAAATCTTTCTGGGCTCAGGGTTTCTCAAGTTCTGGGAAAACTGCTCTGAACCTGAGGAGGGTGTCCTGCCTCCACATTCCAGGGCACAGGAGGACCTATGATACACATCCTGTACATAGGCAGGGCTAGGCGAAGACCACTATTTCTCCACTTCTTTTTTGGTAATGTAGCCTCCGTGTTTTAGTTGGGAACATGATCTGCCAGATAGAAGCTACATTTCCCAGCCTCCTTTGCAGATAGTTATGTCTGTGTTACAAAGTTCTTGCCAGTGGAATGTGAGCAAAAGGGATGTGTGCAACTTCTGGAATTTGCCTTTAAAACAGGTGAGTGACATCCAAACTCCCGGAGGGACTGAATTGCTGGGCGGAGGGCTGTGGGGACCATGGTCTAGGGGAACATCTAGCTCAATTGGCATAATGCAGTTTATAAAGGCATTGTTCTACATTCTACCTTGGTGAGTAGCGTCTGGGGTCTTGAAAGCCTGTAAGCAGCCATCTAAGATACTCCACTGGTCTCACCGCTTCGGGAGCAAGGGAGAATGAAGAGGACAGGATACAAGGAAAAGATTAGTCCAAAGAACCAATGGACCACAGCTACCAAGGCCTCCACCAGACTGAGTCCAGTACAGCTAGATGGTGCCCGGCTACCACCACTGACTGCTCTGACAGAGATCACAACAGAGGATTCTGGACAGAGCTGGAGAAGGATGTAGAGCATAATTCTAACCCACAAAAAAAGACCAGATTTACTGGCCTAAAGGAGACTGGAGAAGCCCTGAGAGTGTGGCCCCTAGACACCCTTTTGGCTCAGTGGTGAGGTCACTCCCAAGGTTCACCATTCAGCTGGGGATTGGACAGCCCCACAAAACAAAACAGGACTAATGAGGCACAGCAGTCCAAGAACAAGGAGTAGAAGGCAGGAGAGGACAGGAAAGCTGGTGATAGGGAACCCAAGGTTGAGAAAGGACAGTGTTGACATGTAGTGGGGTTTCTTAACCATTGTCATAGGACAATATGTGTACCAACTGTTTAATGAGAAACTATTTTGTTCTGTAAACCTTCATCTAAAGTGAGAATAGCAGCACAACTGGTAGAACGCAATTGATGTCACTGAATTGTACATGTAGAAATTTTTTAAATGGTGTATCTTTGGCTATGTATATTTTCCCCCAAAAAAAAAAAAAAAGGTCCTCCAAGGCCAACAAGGGAGCGTGTGGACATGTCATGGGGTTGCTAACCAATGTCATAAAACAATATGTGTACTGACTGTTTAATGAGAAAATATTTGTTCTGTAAACCTTCACCTAAGGTACAATAAAAAAATTTTTTTTTAATAAAAGTAAAAAACAAGTTAAGTGTGCTCTGCTCCTTGCTCTTTTTCTTTCCCCTTCCTCCAGGGTTGGAACATGAGCAGGGGACCAGCAGGCCAGCTTCAACCACTTGGACAAGTGGCTCTCAATGTATGGTTCCCAGAGCAGCAGCATTGGTATCTTCTGATAAATTGTTAGAAATGCAAATTCTCAGGCCTCACCCCGGACCTGAATCAGAAACTCTGGTGGTAAAGGCCAGCAATCATATCCTCCAGGTAGTCTGATGCACACGAAAGTTTGCAGCCGCTGGTCTACAAAATAAAGGAGCAACAAGACGAAAGGAACCAAGGTCTGTGGATGATCTTAGGGAGCAGAGCCCTCTACCCACCCTGGATTGCCCATCCATTTATTTTTGGACATGAGAAACTATATTTTGAGATTTCTTTCCTTGAGCAGCTTAGCCTGTATGCTAATTAATACAGAGCCTAAATCAAGAACCTCTTAGGGCCCCAACTCCAGCCAACAAATCAGAGACTTGAGTCTTGGCAATTCAGCTTCTATCTAGTCCTCAAATAGGGCTCCCTGTCACTCCAAATATTAACATAGCCTTAAGACAGATTTGGGGAATTCCTCAACACCTAGAGAATAACCCCAAGTATTGTTTTCACCCAACCCCAGCCTTGCTGCTTCTTAGTCCCTACATAAGTGAGATGGGAGCAAAGGTACGCTTAATGATTAATTCAGGGCTTCAAACCAGTTAGCTCTGTTTCAAACCCCTGCTGAAAATTTGTATTTCTAACCAGGTCCCAGGCAACGCTAATGCTTCTGGTTAGAGACCAATTCTGAGAACCACTAGTGGAGCAGTGGTTCTCAAAATTTATTATACATAAGAATCACCTGGAGATCTTGATAAAATGTAGATTCTGTTTCAGTATATCTGGGGTGGAAATGCAAATTCTCAGCAGGGTTTGAACTGGAATGAACCAGTTCGAAGCCCTGGATTAATTCCAAGGAAGTATCAGCCCCCATGCCCCGGATAAACTTGCCTAGGTGAAGAGGATCAATACTGACTCTTATCCTGACTCTTCTCTTAATGCTTATAGATCCAGAAACAGTCAAATCCTTGGCCTCCACTGACAGGTGGAACCTCAGCAAAGCTATACTCCCCATCTTTCAGATACCAAAGACCATCAGTCAATCCCTCTTTGATGCAGCAGAGATGGTTCAGCTCCAAATATCTCAAGTAAATTGAATACCATCTGAGGACCAGTCTCTGTACCACCTGCAAGCCATGTGGGTGTTACACTAGGCTTTTTGTTCTCTTTGCTCCTCCATTCAACAAATATTTGTAGATATCAACGATATCCCCTAACTACTGGAAATTGAAGAATGAATAATATACCATCCCTCCCTCCCCTCAAAAATGTCACAGCATGGTAAGGAAGGCAGCCAAGTTAAAAAACAAAAACGCATACAGTTGAAATGATGACACCTGGGCTGAATCTGCAAGGAAGATCAGAGGCAAGTGACAAAGGTAGATAAAATCATTCCAGGGACAAAGAAAGCATGTGTAAAATCCCAAACAGGACAAGAAGTTCAGGAGGCTACAAGTGGTTGGATGGCTGACAAATGGTTCACATGCAAGCACTGAAGCACATAGGACAGGGCAAGTAAGAAGAAGTAGATCTTAAAGTGTGTTGTGTACTTCACCATAACGTTTTAACTTTATCCTGAGAATTAAGGGGAACATTTAGGGTTTTAAATAGGAGACAGACATCATTTATGCTTGCAATAGAACTAAAAATAGAATGGCAGCAATTGGATTCAGAGTTGAGGCAGGGAAACAATTTAGGAGGCTACTATGGTAACCCAGATGAGAAATGGCACACCTGAACAGAACACAGCAATGAAATGGGGATGAGCAATCAGATTTCAGGGATAATAAAAAGGCAGACTCTGTAAGACTTAGTTAATATGGCTCAAGCAAAAAGTGACAGCCAAGAGATCCCCAGCATATATGGCTAGGGAGATGGGGTGCTAGTCAGAGATGGAGAACACAGATGAGGAGCAGGTGTGAGAGACTGAATAGAAATCTTGGTTAGTTACTACACCAAGGCTGATGCATCTGGCAAAGGGGGAGAGCTATCTTTTTGCTTCCCTGCAAAGAGCACAAGAGCCACCAAAATGGAGAAAAGAGACCTGATTCATCCCTTCTACAGGTCAGAGGGCCTCAGGCATAAAATCAAAGAGCTGTCCATTATTGGAAGGAACAGAGGCACCAGGCACAGGCACCAGATCAAATGTGCAGTCACTCCCATGTTATAGAACTCTGCTTCTACATCTGAAAACACCTGTCCATGTGGGGACTTCAGATCCAGGGCAGCAGAAATAGAACCCAGTAAGAGTTCATAGGCAGGGCCTGCAACAGAATTCAAATATAAAGGGGGAAGCATTAAAATTTCATGCCATAGACCCTCCAGCGAGGAAAGAGCAGATGAAATTGAGAACTAGTATGTAAGAGACAAGGAGCCCTGGTGGTGCAACGATTAAGCGCTCAGCTGTTAATCGAACAGTTGACAGTTTGAACCCACTAGCAGCTCCATGGGAGAAAAGACATGGCGGTATGCTTCCATAAAGATTACAGCCTAGGAAACCCTAGAGGGCAGTTCTACTTTGTCCTATCAGGTTGCTATGAGTTGGAAATAATTGACTCATCAGCATACAACGACAACATGTAAGAGACAACAATAGTCACTCAAGGTTTTCTCTCTGTGCTGTTAGATCAGGATGCTCATCTCCAGACTGTTCACTGTCGTCTATAAGCTTCTGTATTTTCCTAGTGTTGTACAACAAACTTGTGTTACAAGTGTGATCACTTCCATTTGAATGAAAAACATGGCCAAACGCCACACGGGAATCATCTGTGGGTGGTGTTCATTGCCTGGAGATGGGTAGAAGAGCTGAGTCTAATGGACAGGTGGGCCTTCTGAATCAGTGCTTGGTTACCCATAGCAAAACAAGGTATTTTTAAAAATCTGTTTGGCGTCACCTATCAGTCTGAGTTCCAATGGGAGGTATAAAACACCCTCCGTGTGTCTGAAGGAGACATAATGGAAAAATATATAGGGTGCAGCACACAACAAAAAAGACACCGATGGAAAAGCTTGCCTGCTCCACAAAATACAAGCACAGTTCCCAGCTTGGTGGGTGCAGAAAATTAGCATCAAGTTTTCTCCTGGGTCTTTGGGTATTATGGATTGAATTGTGTCCCCCCAAAAATGTGTGTCAACTTGGCTAGGCCATGATTCCCAGTATTGTGTGATTGTCTACCATTTTGTCATCTGATGTGATTTTCCTATGTGTTGTAAATCCTACCTCTATGATGTTAATTAGGCAGGATGAGAGGCAGTTAATGCAGCACAACTCAATCTACAAAATTACATTCTGTCTTAAGTCAACCTCTCTTGAGATATAAAAGAGAAGCAAGCAGAGATATGGGGACCTCACACCACCAAAAAACACGAGCCAGGAGAACAGGGTGTCCTTTGGGCTGGTGTTCCTGCGCTGAGAAGAAGCTCCTGGACCAGGGAAGACTGATGACAAGGACCTTCCCCTGGAGCTGACAGAGAGAGAAAGGCTCCCCCTAGAGGTGGCACCCTGAGTTCAGACTTCTAGCCTCCTAGGCTGTGAGAGAACAAATTTTTCTTTGTTAAAGCCATCCTCGTGTGGTATTTCTGTTATAGCAGCTCTAGATGACTAAGACACTGGGTTTTCCAGAGCCCTAAAATTATCCCACAAGAAGCAACAATGTATATTAACTAAGAACACTAATTCTGGAGCCAGCCATCCTGGGTTTGAATCCCAGTACTGCCACTCAATTTGGGCAAATTCCATAAGATCTCTATGTAATTTCCTAATCTTTAAAATTTGGGATATAATAGCATACCATCTTCATAGGCTTGTGGAATAAATAAGTTAAAATTGGCACAACAGAATATTACCATGCAAACAGTGAGTGTTATGTGTTAGTGCTACTGTACATCAGGAAAATGAACTAGGGACCTGTAAGGCCTAGTTTAAAAGCTGCAACATTGCCACCTAGAGTTCGTCCTGAAGGCTTGCCAACTCAACATGCCGTAGCAGGATCTACCTAGCATCCTTTCATCTGGAATCAGCAATCGCAGTATAGCTATCCGAAGGCATGGAGCACAGTCTTCTACTAACTAAAATTAAAAATTTCCCCACAAAAATGTTACCTGTTTGGGGGCTCTGTTCTCTATATTTTGGCCAAGAACAGTCACTCTTACAACTTCCATCCCTGCTAGAAGACTACGTCCTCTACCTATTTTGGCCTGTTTAAAATTCTGAACTCTGGAACCTAAAACTCTTGGTCACCTCAAGTCTTGAAGGGTATAAAGTAAGGCACAGAGATGTGTGAGGTGTGGCAATAAACCAAAAATCAGACATGAAAACATGAAGGGCTCCTCTAGTACCTGCTGAATTCTATAGGTCTGTCACAATATATGGTATCTGTGAGTTCCCTGCATTCCAAAGAGCCAATTCCATCTCCATGGTCATGGACACTGTCTCCAAAATGGCTCACATTTTGGATCCCTCTGATAAACTGTTGCTGTCTGTGTGTCCACTGATTTCTACTCCCTTCCAGATGACTTTGTGGCAGGAGATCTAATTTATTTTCCACTTTGGAAACATTCTCTTTTCTTCTCTCCCAGCAAAAGTACATTTAAAAAATTACTATATTTTCCCAATTATTTAGAAATGCAGTAAAACACCCATCACATCATTGAACACTACCTGTGGTCCTATATCATAGGCTAAGTTCACCACATTTGACTTAATGAGACATCTCCTTAAACCCAAACCAAACCCATTGCCATCGAGTCAATTTTAATTCATAGCAACCCTATACTAAGACTTCCTGTGAAGATATTTTGGGGTTCTCATCTTCCTCACCTCCCTCAGCAACAAACACTTTGAGAAAACTTTAAAAAAATTGATGCATTCAAATTATGGTGTTGGTGAAGAATATTGAATATACCATGGACTGCCAGAAGAATGAACAAATCAGTCTTAGAAGAAATGTAACTGGAATACTCCTTAGAAACGAAGATGGTGAGACTTCCACTCGCTTACTTGGGACCCATAATCAGGAAAGACCAATTGCGAGAAAAGGACATCATGTTTTAGTAGAGGGTCAAAGAAAACAAGGAAAGCCCTCAATGAGATGAATTGACACAATAGCCACAATAATAGACTTAAATAAATCACCAATCATGAAGATTGCACAGGACAGGGCCATGTTCTGTTCTGTTATACACAAGGTCACCATAAGTCGGAGACGACTCAGCGACAACAATAACAGGCCCCAATACAAAAAGTCTATAAAATCTGGAGACCTATAAGATGTAAACTCTTCCACATACCCCAAATCTTTTCTCTCTTCCATTCATCTTCCCTGCCAAACCTGATAACACACTATAGTATGCCCACCTTACTGACTAGTGAATGATACAGAGTGTGAATCATACCACTCTGAATGCCTGCATCACTAGAGATGACTTCAGTACCTCACAGACTGGAAGGTAATTGGGTTCAAAGCATGCCCTCAAGTTAGTGAGGGCATTCCCTAAAACCCTGACTGACTCCACACACTGGTGATAACCTGAGACAAGGAAACATTTCAGAGCTCCCAGATAATCCTCACCGGTCATCATACCTGGGACAGCATCTGCCAGTCCGAAAACTCAGCTTAGTCCACACTCAAAACTTTGGCTACAGTCTATCAATATATTTCATTCTACTAATTCCTCACCTATTGTTTTACACAGTAGGATTAAAACCTCCCAGCTTCTTTCAGGTAAGTGGAGATAACTTGTCTTTGTTCTTGTCGTTCCATCATTACCCTCTAGATAAGCCAGTACCACTGGCAACACTCTCCCTACAACTATTCTCTTCATTATCATCCCCAAACCAAAAAACTGTTGCTGTCAAGTCAATTCCCACTCAAGGCGACTCCGTGTGTGTCAGAGTAAAACTGGCTCCATAGGGTTTTCAATAGCTAATTTTTCTTCATTCACTTCATCTCTTGCATTAACAGAACCCATTCTTTATTTTTTAAGGAAGTCAGAATAAATAACTAGTTCAAGAAATGCTCCAGGAATACAAGTATCATAAAAAGCAAAAATTATCTTCAAAGTTCTCCAGAAAGTATGGTAGCTTGATGAAGAGGCAGTGCAGTGTCGTGGTATAGAGCATGGACTGTGGAGCCACACTGCATGGATTCAGATTCCAGCTCTGGCACTTACTAGCTGTGTGACCTTAGTAAATTACCTAACTCCCCTCTGACTGTGTTTCTTCATCAATAACATGAGGATAATAATAGGAGCTGCTTCACAGAATTATCAAGATTATGGCACTTAGTGTATCTAAAGTACTTAGAACAATTCCTGGAACCTAGTGAGCATGGTGTAAGTGTTAGCTTTTGTTGTTGTTTACAATCACTGTGTTATGCTGCCTCCTAAGTAGAGAATATGGGCTTTAGAAACAAACAGACCAGGGTTTGAATCCTGACTGCCTCCCGTTAACTGTGTGGTCTCAGATAAATTATATAATTATGATGATTTAATGACACTTACCTTATAAGATTTTTTATGAGGATTAAGTTTAAAAAAGTGTAGAGCCCTCAAAAACTTACTATTATTAGTTTTAGGAGGTCTCCCAAGGTAGAAGGAAAGGGGGAGCTAAAATAAACCAAAAGATGAAGGAGGAGGAGGAGAATTGAAGCCCATGTAATTTCTAACTTTGCAATTGCTTAAATTAGGAGGTTAAATCAAGAAAGAGAGCTAGGGATGGTGGAACAAACCTGGTAGCAATTAGTGAAGTTCAATGCCATCGTTTCCAGAATCTCAGCCTCTTTCCACACTGTCTCTAAATAAATCCAAGCTATTCTCCTGCCCTAAGATTCAAAATTGGCTGTTTATCAATGCATAAAAAAAAAAAATATTGTGTATCCTAAACGACAATAGTAATACAAAACATCTGATTCATGAAAAGAGATTTTAAAAGTTACTCAGTCATTTAAAATAAAAAAAAAAATTATTTGTATACCATTGTGTAAAATTAAGTTAAAGATTATCTAAATCACCTCTTTATTTTTACTGAGAATGTAAAGGAGAACAAGGGAGGTTTAATAATTTACCCAAGGTCATATGGCTAATAAATAGGAGGACAAAGTTTAAGTTAACCCAGATTTCCGATTTCTAATTCACTGGTTTTTCAACTATAAATGTTGCTTGCTTCTTTTCTCTTTCTCTTTTTCAATTTTGTAGCAGAAAGATGTTTCTCTTCTTTTATTGATTCATCTCTTTGGAATGTATGTGTCTCTTTATCCCTGGGAAGGTGAAATCAGCACATACACAGAGTGGACTTAAATGCAGGAACACAGAAAGTGGCCATGCTTCATTAAGAGCAAATGGAGTAAACCTACGTGTAGCACAGCAAGGATTTCGCCATAGCTATCTGATTTTCCATCTTACAGAATCTGTGTGTTCCTTGCTCATGTCTCATTAAAAGTTGCTGTTGGTTCACAGGGTAATTTTAAAAGTTTAGAAGATATGGGCTAAAGTTATTACCCTACACACAAGAACTTAATTGCACTTGAGATTTGTTGACCTATTTACTTTCTTCAATGTATTTTGTGCTATGGTAATGAGAACTTGAAATAGACCCTAGTCATTAGGAAAGACAGCATAATCTGCTTTTCAATTGAATTATCCAGCTCAACAATTTCTTATTTATACCAACAATACCACCAGATGGAGGGGAGGACCTATCATATCTGTAGTTGATACTTTATTTCCTTTTCCAGATTCTAAGCTCTTGCTGATTTTCCTCATTCCAAATTGCTGGAGGAAAATGTTCATTTTCCTACTTGAGAAACATAACTTCCTGGCAGGAGTAAAATTAAAAACCTTTGTAAGGTAGATTTCTTTCTAAAAGTTGTCTTTGAAACAAACGAGCTTAAATATTTCATTGTGACTGTTTTTCAGAACAACAAAGATGCCTAATGTATAAATTGCATTCTATCCATGCTATAAGCAAGGGGCGGGGGGGGACTGTAAATGCAGCATTTTGTTCTCAAAATTATACAGAAACCTCTTAGTTTAGTAGCATGCAATATTTTCTGTAATAACAATAATACATATTTTTCATTGTTAATTAGTATGGACCAAAGTGAGAATGCAATTCTCACAAATAGTCCCATCATTACAATGCTCTAATATTGTGGTACCTGCTAAACACCAGATGTGGGCACCATGGTACCATCACTTCTTTATATTAGGGAATCCTCATATGGCCTTCATATCACAACTCAAAAGTTAAACACTAGGGCTATAAATTTAAGGCCAATCAGAACCCCTGTACCTTCTTATTTACTAGAAACTTGAAAGGATGGGGAATGGAAAAAAGGAAAGAATTTGGAACAAGGAGGATCCAGGGAAACGTCTATAGTGAGATACTCTTAAGAAGACTTAATCTAGGCTCAGGTTATCTCTAGGACTTGTTCTGGATCACTCATAGGATTCCAAGGGACTCTGTAAAATCTCAGAAAGTATCACTTCAACTAAAGCTCCAAGACACTGTCTTTCCCATCCTCACATATAATTTTTAGGCCCATTTAAACAGACGTACAAATGAAAAGGCAGAACAACATATAACTGCCAGTATAATTCACAAAAATAAATTCGTAAAGAATCACTTGATTTTTCATCCTATATTTATCTCACAAATATCTCCCTCCCCATGCTTCCCAATATAATATCTAAGGTAAGGACTATATGTAAATAATATTATAAGTATATGCCATTCATAACAGGACCCCTAGTCGGTCTGAAGGTTCCTAGATTTCTCCAACCAATCCCAAGGCCATAACAACCTGCTACAGATATTCCAAATTCCCATGTACCTCCAATACGGCATTGTAGTCAGGCACTACAAACTGCCCCAGATTAGCAATAGATGCCATGTGGGTGTCCCATACCTTTCGAACATCAATATGGCCTGCTGTTTCATTATTGGCTATATTTTTAATGTACCAGAGTATTTTGCTCAAAACTCAAATTAGTATGCTCAATTATGTAGACATGAGCAAATTTAAATTCACAAGCCCCCATCTGATCAAAAGATACCCTTCACAAGAGCTCCTCAATAGCAGAGCACCCAGAGGACATACCCCTCTCTTCATCCTCCATAATAGGCATGCAGGACATCAGACAAAATAGTCTTTTAGCTCTCAATGATGTCAAAATCCTGATGTCTTCCAAGGCCTTCATCTCCTCATCCGAGACCAGTTATAAATAATCATTATGACTTCCATATGTAGAAAAATTTGGAGGTTATACTAGGTATCTATCATTTTTCCCTGCTCCACGTCAAATCCCCCTTATTCACATAACAGCAATTAGGGAGATCTTATTCTCCTCATTCTCAGTCCATCTAGAGCAGGTAGACAGATTCCACCCCTTGCTCTGGGCTTGTGTGTGCTTCAGACTTGCCCATCACAGCATCACACCTACTAGCCAAAGTGATTTAAGAATAAGCATACACTCAAGCTAGGGCAATCACGGTCAAGGAAACTCAACCCCAATGATATTTTGTTAGCGTTTTAGATAAGAGAAACTTTTTGTCCTGAATGGAGGTGGGAAAGTAGTCAATCTGCCTGAGAATGTAGCCAACACAGAGGGGAAAAAAAGGTAAGAGGTGAAGACAGCCTAAATCGTGAGGACCTTATTTTAGCCCTCATATATATAGCTCTGCCTGAAGCCTGACCTATGTCTGAAATTTTCAGTTAATTTCTTTTTCACTTTAAGCCAGATTATATGACATGCGAACAAAACAGTCCTCACTATATAACTTTATTAAACGTTTCTAGTTTCATTCAAGTCATGCTTTTCAGGTGACTCATAACACAAGCTTTTCACTGGTCTTGGTACTTCTATTATGGTTAGGAGCCCTGGTGGCCCAGTGGTTAAGTGCTCAGCTGCTAACCGAAAGGTCAGGGGTTCAAACCCACCAGCCACTCCACTGGAGAAAGACGTGGCTCTCTGCTCCATAAAGATTACAGCCTTGGAAACCCTGTGGGGCACTAGCACACAACAATAAGATGTTAACATTAGGGGAAGGGCGTGGTGGGTGTGAGGAGTGATACAGGTACTCTGTGACCTCTTTTTCATCCTAACTGTCTGTCTAAAAAATCCCACAATAACAACAAAAAATAACACAGGCTTTTCAAAGAAAGCTCGTTTGATTAATTACTTAGTTTCTTCCACATGGGTACTTGGTTGATGCCTATCCCTGTAAGTGTATGTTATCTTTATTCCTAAGGAGGAAAAAAATGGAGCAATAATATAAATATCAGTTAGATAATCAAATTTTCTCATATCTTAAATTCAACCAAAAAGGTTGCTTTCAAACACATCCGAAAATTGTCAAAATAGCTTAAAATTTTTAGATATCAAGCCAAAGAAAATCTTTTTGACAATAATGAATCCAGGCTGAATTTCTACCAAAAAAGAAAAACAAAATAAAATCAAAAGACTGCACATTAAACAACAACACTTTTATTGGAAACATATAAGAAAGCCCTCTACAATTCGCTGTTTCGCTTTATCCTATGGTAAGTCCTACCTTGTTGGCATATAAGGGGAGCAGGGTGTGCAGAAGTGCTAGCCTCTCTATTCTAAAAAGGAAAATATTTGCATGTACTCTAATAATTTTCTGTCAAGCTAAGAAAAAGGATCATTCTCATTCTTTATGTTCTCTCCAAAGTTGGCACAGAATGTGTAGCAAACGAAAAAAAAAAAGAAGTGTTTAGAAGAGCTCGTTTTCATGCACTGAAGATTCTAACCTTGTTTCCAAGAGCCAAGGTTGATGCGTCCCATGCCAAATTAAATCTAAGATGTATGCAGTAATGAAAAGGGTAGCATTCCATGAAAAATTCCACTTTTCAGTTAAAGTAGCTAAGGTTTATTAAATATGCAAAAATTACAATGTCAGTGTAACTTTGCAAATTAGGGTTTCTTTTTAATGTTTAAGCACTGCGTTGTAAAGAATGAAGCAGCTGAAGACTTTCACAGCTTGTTACCTGTATCTTTTTCTCAAAGAACCTGCACTAATAAATAAGCCATACATTTCTCAAAGATAAGGGATTTTTGTTCATATTGCAGTGAGCAGTCTACTGAATATATTTGAACAAATTGTCTTTGTTCAATGACCCTGACTAATTCTTCTGCTAGTTGGATGAGTGTTACAAACCTTGGTATCCTATGATTCACAAACATCGTATTTTAGAGAGGGTATATCCTCTCCATGCAGTCGATCATGGAACACAAAGATGTTTTGTATTAGAGTAAGATGCATCGTATTTTTTTAAAAGGAGATTTGCAAAGGCTTAAGGAAGCTGAAGGCAATAGTATGAAAGATATGAAATAAGCATGTATTTGAATACAGTATGGATAACTGATTTTTTTCTTTTTAAATAACTTTTACTTTTTTTGATGATAAAGGTAATTAAGTTTCAATGGAAAAAATGGGGAAATTACAAAAAAGTATAAAGAATAAAAATCATCTGCAATCCCGACATCCAAAAACACTATAATTCTAAACACTTAGAATTTACTTTTAAATATTAAATTCTGGGAGTGGAGGGAATCCTTCCAGGCTTTTTTTTAATATGAAAGTAAATTTTTCAAAATCAGGATCATATTCTAAATACAGTTTTGTCTTTTTCATGTTTTACATAATATATACAGGCATACCTCATCGTATCGCGCTTTGCAGATATTTCGTTTTTTACAAATTGAAGGTTTGTGGCAACCCTGCATTAAACAAGTCTATCAGCATCATTTTTCCAACAGCATGTGCTCATTTCATGTCTTTGTGTCACATTTTGGTAATTCTCGCAATATTTCAACTTTTTCATTATTATTATGTCTGTTATGGTGATCTGTGATCCATGATCTTTGATGTTACTATTGCAATTGTTTTGGGGCACCAGGAACCACACCCACATAAGATGGCATACTTAATCGATAAACGTTGTGTGTGTTCTGACTGCCCCGCCAACCAGCCATTCCCTCATCTCTCTCCCTCTTCTCGGGCCTCCCTATTCCCTGAGACAAAACAATATTGAAAGATTAGGCCAATTAATAATCCTGCAATGGCCTCTAAGTGTTCAAGTGACAGGAAGAGTCACATATCTCTCACTTTAAATCAAAAGCTAGAAGTGATTAAGCTTAGTGAGGAAGGCATGTCGAAAGCAGAGATAGGCCAAAAGCTAGGCCTCTTGCACCAAACAGTTGGCCAAGTTGCGAATGCAAAGGAAAAGTTCTTGAAGGAAATTAAAAGTGCTACTCCAGTGAACACACGAATGACAAGAAAGCAAAACAGCCTTATTGCTGATAAGGAGAAAGTTTTAGTGGTCTAGATAGATCAAACCAGCCACAATATTCCCTTAAGCCAAAGCCTAATCCAGAGCAAGGCTCTAACTCTCTTCAATTCTGTGAAAGCTGAGAGAGGTGACAAAGCTGCAGAAGGAAAGTCTGAAGCTAGCAGAGGTTGGTTCATTAGTTTAAGGAAGGAAGCCATCTCCATAACGTAAAAGTGCAGAGTGAAGCAGCAAGTGCTAATGTAAAAGCTGCAGCAAGTTATTCAGAAGATCTAGCTAGGATATTTGATGAAGGTGACTACACTAAACAACAGATTTTCAATGTAGACGAAATAGCCTTATATTGGAAGAAGATGCCATCTTGCACTTTCATAGCTAGAGAGGAGAAGTCAATGCCTGGCTTCAAAGCTTCAAAGGACAGGCTAACTCTCTTGTTAGGGGCTAACGTAGCTGGTGACTTTAAGTTGAAGCCATTTACCATTCCGAGAATCCTAGAGCCCTTAAGAACTATGCTAAATCTACTCTGCTTGTGCTCTATAAATGGAACAATAAAGCCTGGATGACAGCACATCCGTTTACAACATGGTTTACTGAATATTTTAAGCTCATTGTTGAGACCTACTACTCAGCAAAAAAGATTCCTTTCAAAATATTACTGCTCATTGACAATGCACCTGGTCACCCAAGAGTCTGATGGAGATGTACAAGGAGATTAACATAGTTTTCACGCCTGCTAACACAACATCCATTCTGCTGCCCATGGATCAAGGAGTAATTTTGACTTTCAAGTCTTATTATTTAAGAAATACATTTTGTAAGATTATAGCTGCCATAGCGATTCCTCTGATGGATCTGGGCAGAGTAAATTGAAAACCTTCTGGAAAGAATTCACCATTCTAGATGCCATTAAGAACATCTGTGATTCATGGGAGGAGGTCAAAATATCAACATTAACAGGAGTTTGGAAGAAGTTGATTCCAACCCTAATGGATGACTTTGAGGGGTTCAAGACTTCAGTGGAGGAAGTAACTGCAGATGTGGTAGTAGCAAGAGAACTAGACATTAGAAGTGGAACCTGAACAGATGACTGAATTGCTGCAATCTCATGATAAAACTTTAACAGATGAGGAGTTGCTTCTTATGGATGAGCAAAGGAAGTGCTTTCTTGAGATGGAATCTACTCCTGGTGAAGGTGCTGAGAATATTGTTGAAATGACAACAAAGGATTTATAACATTACATAAAGTTAGTTGATAAAGAATTAGCAGGGTTTGAGAGGATTGACTCCAATTTTGAAAGAAGTTCTACTGAGGGTAAAATGTTATAAACAGCATCGCATGCTACAGAGAAATCTTTCTTGAAGAGTCAATTGATGTGGCAAACTTCATTATTGTCTTATTTTAAGAAATTGCCACAGCCACCCCAACCTTCAGCAACCACCAACCTGATCAGTCAGCAGCCATCAACATCAAGGCAAGACCCTCCATCAGCAAAAAGATTACAACTCACTAAAGTCTCGACTGACGATCAGCATTTTTTAGCAATAAAGTATTTTTAATTAAGGTATGTACATTGTTTTTTATACATAATGCTATTGCACACTTAATAGACTACCAGAAACCATAAAAAAACCAAACCTGTTGCCATTGAGTCAATTCCAACTCATAGCGACCCTATAGGACAGAGTAGAACTGCCCCATAGAATTTCCAACGAGCACCTGGTGGATTCGAACTGCCGACCTTTGGTTAGCAGACGTAACTCTTAACCACTATGCCACCAGGGTTTCCTACTAGACTACAGTATAGTGTAAACATAATTTTTATATGCGCTAAAAAAAAACAAACTAACTAACCTGTTGCCATCTAGCCAATTCTGGCTCATAGCGACCCTAGACGACAGTAGAACTGCCCCATAGGGTTTCCAAGGAGCAGCTGGTGGATTTGAACTGCCGATCTTTTTTTAGTACACTGAGTTCTTAACCACTGCACCACCAGGGCTCCTTACGTGCACTGGGAAACCAAAAAATTCACGTGACTTGCTTTTTGCAGTGTTCTGAAACCGAACCCGCAATATCTCTGAGGTATGCCCCTATCATGAACATTTCCTCAGGTCATGAATTAAAAAATATGCTCACTAATAACTGTATAATAATTCACTGACTTCTTCATTTTAAAATATTTTTTATTGAGGATTTAATGTCTGTCACAATGATCTAATACACAACCAATCATGTGATGGTGCAGGATCAGGCAGCATTTCATTTCGTTGGTCATGAGTTTGTTATGAGCTAACCATAATAACAACAAATGTCTGTCAAGCACTGTGCTAACCCCTCTATATAAACAACTGTGAATGGACAGACACTAAACCGTTAATTACATGCATAAATACTCTGATAGCTATTTTTGAAGGAAATATACAAGGTTCTACGAGAACAAACAATATAGGGACTCCTCAGTCTAATCTGGGAAGCGAGGAAAGGCTTCCCTGGAAAAGTGTAATTTAAGGTGAATCCTGATAGATTAGTAGGAGTTAGCCCAGTGAAGAGAAGAAGGGAAAGAGCTCTGGAGTGTTTGAAGAACAGAAAGGTCAGAGTGATAGGAGAATAAGAAGCCAGTGGGGGAGTTCAGAGGGAGATTAGGCTGTCCGTGTAGTCAAGGGCAGAGCTCCCAAGGCCTGTTAGGGCATCTTGCAGATTGTGGGTTTAATCCTAAATGCAATGAGAAACCAAATGAAGGGATTTACATGGGGGAGTGATAGGATCAGATTTGCATTTTAAAAAGACATCTTTGGCAGCTAGGTTGATAATAAATTATAGGAGAGGAAAATGGAAGGTGAGAGACAAACCAGAGAGCAGTTATAATAATCCAGGCTAGTCATTGATTTGCACCAGGACAGTAAACTGGAAAGAGAGAGAAACAACATATTCAAAATACATTTTGGAAGTAGAATCAACAGGACTTGGTGATAGATTCAATGAGGGAGGTAAGTAAGAGGCTGATGGATGGCAAGGATAACTTACAGGTTTTTTGCATGAGAAACTGATCACTTAAGGTGCCATTTACTAAGTTGGGGAGACTGGTGGAGGAGCAAATCTGAAGGGAACCATCAAGAGTTCAGTTGGGAGCACAGTGAATTGGAATACCCTGAGACACCAAAGTGAAGATGTCAGGCTGACAGGCTCACAGAGAAGTTCAGTCGTCAGAAAAGGACCCCAGTAAGAGATTAGATTTTGAGGTAGTTGGCAAATTGATGGTATCTAATGTCTTCAGGAATCAGTGAGATATTTTAGGAAAAGTATGTAGAGTAGCCAAAGAAGTGCAGTAGGAACTCAAATAGATGTCAAAAAGAGACAAAGTTTTAGGCAAAGCAATTTTAAAAAGAAATGTCCAGAGAGGTAAGAGAAAAACCAATGTAGTGTGGTGTCAAGGAAACATAGTATTTCAAAAGCAGGATATTGTCCAATGTGTCAACAGATGAGAAATAACATGATAATGACTGAAAATGATCGATTGGGTTTAAGAACATGGGAGTCCGTAACGACCTCAGCGAGAGAAGTTTGGGTGAAGAAGCTAAATAAGAGAGGGATAAGAGAGAATTAGGAAGTGGTGGTGAAGACAGCATATGTAGACAACTTTTTTGAGAATTTTGGCTGTAATGGGCATTACATAAAAAGGTGAAATCATGAGAAGTGTGCTTTTTGGTTGCTTCTTTGTTTTAAAAATGAGAGACCCTAGAGTATATTTGAATGATGAAAATGACCCAGCACCTGGGAGAGGTTAAGATGGAGGAGAAACAAAAAATAAGCACTTAAGCAAGGTCTTAGAGAAAATTGGACAGAATAGGATTCAGAGCATACTGGAGGATTTCATCTTTCATAGGAGATGGAACCCTTTATCTACTATCTCAGAAAGAAAAAAGTAGGGATAGCCAGTGCAGATGTAAACAACAGATTTTGAGTTACTATTTAGCAGCTTCTACTTTTTCTATAAGGAGCCCTGGTGGCACAATGGTTAAGTGTTCAGCTGCTATCCCAAAGGCTGGTGGTTCAAACTCACCCAGTGGCTCCATGGGAGAAAGAAGTAGCAATCTGCTCCCATAAAGATCACAGCCTAGAAACCCTTATTGGGAAGTTCTACTCTGTCACATGAGATTGCTACGAGAAGAAATTGACAGGACAGCACCCAACAATAAAAACTAATTTTTCTATATACTGTGTCATCATCTAAAGCTCTGGGAGGCAGAAAGGAAAGTGAAAAATAAGAGGATAGAGCCTTGAGAATATTGGAGAAGGTATAAAAGCATGAAATCATTTTTGTTGAGCACAGGAGACTGGAATTGGCAGTGCTGAGGGCTCAAATGAAATGAAAATGAACTTAAAAGATTTTGTCTAATAATTCTTAGTTACAGCCATACAGGCATGGGAAAGCTGGTAATTGTGTTTTTCCAGGGCTAAGGTTTTGCCTAGGAGTGAAGCAAGAAGAGAGAAGGAGCTACTAAGGAGTTTGCAAGAGAGTGATTGTAATGCAGAAAAACGGACTCTAAGCTGGATACAATGAGAAGCGGAAGAGAAGTTAGTCAATATCATAATTTAATAAACCTACATGATTTAACATTTAAGTTACTTCAAAACTTTAACTATTATAATATACAGTTATAAACATTCTTGCAAATAATTCCTTAATCAAAATTTTGACCATTTCCTTAAAACAGATTCGTAAATGGAGTTCTTGGGTCAAAAATAGTAAGCATTTTATGCATCTAAATACATAGATCCAAACTGCTTTCTAGTAAGAGTAAATATAACCAAAAAAAGTATGTGCGATTTCCCATTATACTCACCAGCACTGGATATCAACACTTTTAATTTTTGCCTATTTTGATAGTTTAATAGAATTAATTCTTAGAAAAGAAAGATTGAAAAAAAGAAATATTGAACAAAAGAAATATTGAGATATGAAATCAAAATCACTTTGCAGAGAGTTATCTACAATCTGTATTTCCCTTTTATCGATTCATTGAAAAAAAGTGTTTTATTAACATCAATATTTTTGACTTCACAGAATAAAGCATAATAATAAAATGTATCGAGATTCCCAAATGGTACTTGTTGTCAAACATACCCTCTAAAACCATCTTCATTTTTCCTTGTTTTTTTAAGAAAATTTATTTTTCCTTTAATAGGAGTGAGGAAAGGAGACCTGAAGGAACAGTGATGAAAGCACTCGAGTGCTAACTGATGTCTTGGCTGTTCGAACCTCCAGCCACTCCCCAAGAGGAAGATGTGGCAGTCTGCTTCCATAAAGATTACAGCTTTGGAAACCCTATGGGGCAGTTCCGCTCTGTCCTATAGGGTCGCTATGAGTTGAAATGAACTCCATGGTAAATAGGTTTGGTTTGGGTTTTGGGAGTGAGGATGGATGGTTGGCGAATCATGTCTGCCATCAAAGGTTCACATAACTCGTGGGGGAAATAAACATTAATTTGGCTAAATCACTGATTTCCACTGTACTAAGGATTTTACTAGAAGCCTAGGAAATATATCAAAGGGAAATAAAGGAAAAGGATCCTGCCCTCAAGTGGTTTACAATCTACATGGAAAGACAACTTGATCAATGAAAATTTCTTAACAGCAATTGGTGAAGCAAAACCTATGTGAAAACAAGTGATTAAAGTTCAGTGAGAATAATCCCCATATAAATGTAAAGAGGAATAAGAAAAGTGTAAGGTGGGTACAGCCCCATCTGGATGTCATGTAGACAGCTGAGTTATCATGTTCAAAACTCAGCTCCTCTTCCCTGACCTCAAACCTTAGCGTCCCTGCTGTGTAGTCTTATCTCTAATTTTTTCATCCAGTTGCCTAAAACAAAACCTGAACAGGCTGACTCAAGCTCCCACATTCAACTATTGACCAAGTTCTATTGATTCCAGCTCTAAAATCTCTCGTATCCATAACTTCCTCTCTAACCCCACTGCCACTGCCTTAATTTGGGCACACATTATTTCTTACCCAGAGTACTGAATTACCATTCTCACTGGCACTCTTCTCCCAACTCAACCACTATGGGAGAACTGTAAATTACGTGGAATTTTATTTCACAAGACAATATTAAATAGGAAGGGTCATGAACTTCAACCAGAAAATCGGGCATCATTCATATTTAATACCAATTGTTCACGTAAACACCTGAATTATACTAGTAGAGTTTATAAAGCAATTGGAAGTTTTCTATGGCTATATGATTGATGCAGTTGTATCATTTATTTACCTTTAACTACTTAACAAACATTTATTAAATCTCTGTTGAGTACCTGTTTATGAAGGTCCCCAGGTAGTGCAACGGTTTGTGCTCGACTGCTAATCTACAGGTTGGCAGTTTGAACCCTCCCAGCGGTATTGCAGAAGATAAGCCCGGTGATCTGCTGCCACTAACACCACAGCCAAGAAAGCCCTATGGAGCAGTTCTATTCTGTAACACATGGGGTTGCCATGAGTCAGAATCACCTCCACAGCAACTAACAATAACAACCTTTTTATGTGGTATTCTTCTAAACACCGCTGTTTTGATACATTATCATGCAGTCCAATGTATCATAAGTTCCTCTGTAAGTATAAATCATGGATAACATTTTTAAAAGAATCACTTGATTTTAAGGTTCTTGGTATGTTTTCTGACTTTTTAGCCATACTCTTTTCCACTTCGTATAGATATCAGGGAATCTTTGGGTGGTACAAACAGTTAATGCAGTCAGCTGCTAACCAGCAGTGCCTCGGAAGAAAGGCCTGGTAATCTACTGCTGAAAAATCAGCCACTGAAAACCCTATTGGAGCACATTTCTACTCTGACACACATGAGGTTCACCATGAGTCAGAATCTACTCGACAGCAACCAGTGTGTGTGTATGTGTGTAGATATCAAAGAACACTAGAATAAAAAGAAAACTAGAGAAAGTTAAGCAATATATTTAGGTTCTCCACTCCTGACATAAAACTTTACTTAAATAACTTTTGCCCTTTTCATCTTCCCCACAAGTTATGTACAGATCATCCCCTATTCCACCTAAGTAGAAAAAAAATGAATAAAGATGAATTTATCAATTAATCCATCAACTATATGTTTATAATTTGATATAAAGGTTTTAGTTAAAACATGGCCCCAAAATGGTATTTTTAAATTATCTAGAATCTTAATTATCTATCCCACACCTAACCTGTATTTCATCATTAACTGAAAGTTAAACATCTAATATTTGGCACTAGAGTATATAAACATTGGCAACACACAGGTCTGAAACCTTCCATTTTAGTTAATATGGACCATTATTCTAACACATAAAGGTTCATTTTTTCAGTCAAATGGTCACACTAGGCTCCCTACTCCATTTGGAAAGAACAGGACAAGCAGTTCACTTTCAGGAAGATCTTTGCTTCTTTTGGTGTATATATTTTTTTTAAAAAAGACCAGCTGAAAGCCTTTCAGAGGAGGAAAAATGGGGGTAGAAGGGTGAAGAACTATTCCATTTGCCCTAGAGGAACAAAATCCAGAATATCCTAACTTAAGTTCTCTCTCCTCCCCAGATATTATATGCACATGCTTGTATTAGTGTTCAACATGTAATTTGATTAATTCTATGTGCCTAATTGTTCCACTTGCATAATGATTATACTCCTTCTGTAAAATATCTTTTAAATCCCTTCACACAATCTGAGTGATACATTTAGTAGAATTCATCATTAACTTGCTAATTACTGAAATAATAAGAGAAAAATAGAGGAAGGGAGAAAAGAGATCAGAGCATTAAGAAAGAAAGATGGGAAGAAAAAGTAGACATGAAACACACAAGGGGAATAATTTGGCTATTGGATACTTTGGAAACACTTCAGTATTGACTCATGGGAATAGTGGAATGCTCGACCACCAAAAGGAATACATAAGCCCTTTTTGGCTCCTTTTCATAAGGGGTTGCTTACCTAGCTGCTCAGCAGACGCCATGGCTTAGTAGCTATAATTGTCAGCTGAGCACATCTGATTTAACTATTGCTCCTTAAAAATACCTAAGGAGACCATAGGTCTGTTTGTTTACCTGGGGACTTTAAATGGTCAACCAAACTGTAAGTTGGGAAAAACTAACAGCATATAATGGAAAGAATTGCTTTTGGTTAAGTAGCAGGTAGTGTATGTAAGGAGCCCTGATGCCACAGTGGTTAAGAGCTCGGCTGCTAACCTAAAGGTCAGCAGTTTGAATCCCCCAGCTGTTCCTTGGAAACCCTATGGGGCAGGTCTACTCTGTCCTAGAGGGTTGCCGTGAGTCAGAATCGACTTAATGGCAATGGGTTTGGTTTTCTTATTTTTTTATTTTTAGTCTATATAAATACACAACAAATTACAAATGGTATACACTTGTGGTTCTAATTTTGCTTCATTTAACAAACATTCATTCAATAGCTCTTGAACTCCCACTATGTGCCAAGTGTGACACAGTTATTTGTCTCCACCTTGGTCCTGCCCTGCCTCTCCGTTTTTCATTGTCCTTGTTTCCAAGCCGTTCTGTTCACTTCTGAGCTGCACACCAGTAGTACTCTAACATACTAACTGCAAGAAGAACTCCCTAAAGGTTCTCTCCTTGTAATAGAGAGGTAGCATGGTATACTGCACAGAACATGGGTTTTAGACAGAAACAGACTTGATTTTAAATCTTGGATTTGATTCTAATAATAGTGTGCCCTCAACTTCTCCAGTTGTAAAATGAGAATAAGATTGGACCCTCCTCATTGAATTTTTATAAGGATTAAATGTGATAATATATATGAAATACATAAAATGAAGTAGGTACTCAATCAACAGAAGTTATTTTTGAAACATAAATAATCTCTCACAAGGTCCTAGTACTTTATTTCTAGTTCTGATCTAACAGCCATTGTTCAAGTTCATGTTCCATGGTTACTGCAGAAAGTGTGTATGTTCTGTGCATTCCCTTCATGTGTCAATCAGGGGCTTTAAGTGGGTGAAAAAAAATAATGTTTTTCAAGTTCAGTTCCTGGCTGTTTCCCAGTACCCTAATGATTTATCCTCTGTGTCTATTTCCTAACTCTCACTCAAGAGTTTCTATTTCCTTCTCTTTATTCACCATGCAAAAGTTGGACAATGGAAAAGGAAGACAAGATAAAAATTGATGTATTCAAATCGTGGTGTTGGCAAAAAATATTAATATACCACGGACTGCTAAAAGAACGAATAAATCAGTCTTAGAAGAAATACAACCAGATAGTTCCTTAGAAGAGAGGATAGAGAGACTTTGGCTCACTTATTTTGTATATTTCATCAGGAAAGACCAATTGTTAGAAAGGACATCATGTTTGGTAGAGAAGAGGGTCAGCAAAAGCAAGGGAAACACTCAATGAGATGAATGACATAATAACCACTACAATCATGCAGATGGCTCAGAACAAGGGAATGTTTCATTCTATTATACATAAGGTCACCATGAGTCAGAGCCTACTAGGTGGCAACTAACAAGAACAACAAATTCCCCATCTAACTCACCACCCTTTCAAAAAGTGAAACTACCTGCCTCTAGTTATTAAGAGGTTGGCGGCTAACCAAAAGGTCGGCGGTTCAAATCCACCAGCTGCTCCCTGGAAACCCTATGTGGCAGTTCTACTCTGTCCTATAGGGTCGCTGTGAGTCGGAATTGACTCAACGGCAACAGGTTTGATTTAACTCACCTGCAGCTTAACTTTGTTATATCCACCATTAAAAAGATACACAACTCACAGACCTATTTTCAGATATACCCCTGCTCTCTTGAAGCCAAATCTTTGAAAAGTTCAAATGTTCTGTAAAGAAGCAATTCCCTAGATATATCTGTGTAGCGATTTCATTTGAGTAAAAAATGGAAAGTTACATAGCTCTTCATAAATGACATTTACTGTAAATTTAAAAATATACACAATACAGTGAATGATGTTTTGTAAGGGTGTGTACATATTTAAGGCCATACATAAAGCACATCAAAATGAGTGCCCACAGGGAAAAAGCAATTGGAAACATGAAACAAACTGAAAAGAAAATAAATAAATAAAACAAGGGAGTGGAATTGCCCAGATCAATTATGTTAAATTGTCATTAAAATTATTTTAACTACTGGTGTTTAAGGAAAACAAAAACCTCAAGCAAATGTATTAGTCATTTTAGGATAAGCTCTCCTGGAATAGCAAACCCTGACAATGAAAAGGTTACTTTTATTACTATTACAAAGCTGATATTATAGAATATGATTTAAATCTGACTTAAATCTGCAAGCTTTTGGGCTCCATGATACTCATTCACAGAATTAGACTTACACAATAGCCAAGAAGCCCTGGTGGCACAGCGGTTCAGCTGCTAACTGAAAGAACTGAGGTTCAAACCTACCAGCTGTTCCACGGGAGAAAGATTTGGCAGTCTCCTTCAGTAAAAATTACAGCCTTGGAAACCCTGTGGGGCAGTTCTACCCTGCCCTATAAGGTCGCTCTGAGTCATAGCAACGAGTTTGGTTTGGTTTACACAATAGCCACCACAATGGATTCAAACATCCCAACCATCGGAAGATGGCACAAAACGTGGCAACACGTCATTCTGCTATACATAAGGTAAGAAGCTCTGGTGGTGCATTGGTTCAGCGCTTGGCTGCTAACCTAAAGGTCAGCAGTTCAAACCCCCACAGCGGCTCCACAGAGAAAAGACCTATGATCTGCTTCCCTAAAGATTGCAGCCTAAAAAATCCTATGAGGCAGTTAGTTCTGCTCTGTCGTACAGGGTTGTTATGAGTGAGAATTGACTTGAAGGCACCTAACAACAACCACTTACATAAGGCCATCGGCAGTCGAAGCTAGCCAACTCTACGGTAACAACCACCACCCACTCATTGATAGCACTGGATTTCATCACACCTAAAACAATACAGAGGAATAGGCCAGAATGTAAACCTCTTTCCTGAGGGCAGCTAGCTCCCAAAGAGAAAGGGAATAGAAAAGGGGCTTCATACGTTCAATTTATCCTTCTGAATTTACCAATCAGGTTAAGTCATTTCTCTCCAAGAGTGAGTAATGGAGTAGAGAAAAAATAAGAGTCTTATGCTAATGAACTCCCTCCACATGGAAGGAAACATCAGTAAAGAAGTCTCCTATCCTACTGTCAGGGTTTGAATTATGTCCCCAAAAAATGTGTGTATCAATTTGGCTGGGCCATGATTCCCAGAAATGTGTGGTTGGCCTCCATTTTGTGGTTGTAATTTTATGTTAAAGAGGATTAGG
>NW_004444132.1:1490261-1521009 GCF_000243295.1 Trichechus manatus latirostris
TCATACCATCAAGAAAGCAGTGCTGGGAGCAGAGCATGTCTTTTGGACAAGGGTCCCTGAGCCAAGAAGCTCCTAGTCCGGGGGAACACTGATGAGAAGGCCGAGAGAGAAAAAGCCTTCCCCTGGAGCTGACACCCTGAATTTGGACTTTTAGCTTACTTTGACTGTGAGGAAATAAACTTCTCTCCGTTAAAACCATCCACTTGTGGTATTTCTGTTATAGCAGCACTAGATGACTAAGACACCTACCCACAACACTGACTTAACTACAACAAAAATTTGAGTCTTTCGCCACATCCTTTCTGCCAACATTAAAAATTATACCATCATGACCCTAAAGACAGCTAACTTTTTTTAAAACAAACCATACCCATTGCAATTTTAAAATACTATATAGCTTATTATCACTTTTTCAATAGGTACTATCTTTCCTCTATTAAAACGTAAAAACCAGTTGATGGTGCTGTCACTAGTCCTCTAGCTTACTAAATTGCTTAATTCGTCCCCATCAAAAAAAAAGAAAAATCATTTAGGCTGTTATCAGTCTGTAACTGAGTACTTATCATGCTGTCTTAGGCTGTACCAGATACAACACATTTCATAGAAAATGTTGAACAGCATCCTAAGTTCATATGCACCTTTAGAATTATCTTTATTTCTATTCAGTTATCTTTTCACAGAGAAAATAAAATCTATTCTGATAAGGTAGACTATCTAAAGGAAGAACTAAAAGAAATATTTTCTTTAGATGTGTTTTGGGCCAGAAATGTAAGAGTAGAATTAAAATAATACGTTTCAAATAGTATACACCATATACTTTTCTCACCATAATATAGAGTCACTATGAGTTGGAATCAACTCCACAGCAATGGGCTTGGTTTTTCGGTTTATGTAGTTCAGAGTCCTTAAATTCTCAAACAAGTCTTTTTTTTAATCTTCCTACATTCTATTATATATCTGAAAACATTTCCTGTCGTTAGCGCTTGCTCTCTTTAAGGAAGAAACTATGATAAATTTTGCATTATTTTCGTGTATTTCTGATGCTAAAGAAGCCAATGAATCTAGAGCGTATCTGATGTGTTAGGAATGCACAATTTATATTTAAAAGGGAAAATTCTGTTCCTTTACATTTATTTAGTGGGTATCACCATGGTAACTGAGCACTTTCACAAAGCCTAATTTATGACACAAAAATAAAAAAGAAAAAGAGCTTACATTTGCCATATTTTGCAGATTGACAGAGAAAACTTCTGGGTTGACACATATTTCAGGAGAAAAAAAAAAAAAGATCCAGGAAACAATATGGACAAAAGCAATCCTTTTCTATATGTAAAGATTCTGGCATCTTAAACCTATAAGAAAAACTGCCCCAGGAAAAAGGAAAAAAGAGAAGAAGACAGAGAATAATAGAAACTCAGAACAAAAAGGACTACAGAAACAGTCTTGCCTAACCCCCTTGTTTTGCAAATGGTATCCCTGACGCCTAATCTGGTTCAAGATTACACAGCTTGTAACAGAGTCAATCCTGGAATCCAGGCCAGCTGCCTGCTTGGTAGTCCTCTGCTCTTTCCATCCAATCACATCTCAGATACTGCTTTTCTACCACTTGTCATCATTGGGACACAACTACTTGGTTTGAGAAGGTTTGATTCTTGTCTGAACACAATTAAGTTAATTGCTTTAAAAGCTAGTTTAAAAAAGTTTAATGTGTCAGTCAAATGTGATCAATTGATGCATAAATGCTCATGCAAGGTTTGAATTTGACCTTTGTATAAGTTTGTTTATGGTAAATGTCAAGAACCATGAAGGATCTGAGATTTTACCCTAAATGCAAGTTAACAAGTTAGCCCACCACAGTTCCATGGATATTGGCAGACGACACAAGACTCCTGAATACAATAGCAGTAGTTAGAGTATAATCATTTGCACGGTATCCTCAAATCTCTATTCCCAAGGGCAAGGTGAAGAGGGCTGGTCATGCAAACATACGCAGTAGATTGTTAAGGAAGAAGAACCCCAAACTTAGAGAATCCAAATCTCTTATAATGGACAGTAAGCCTACTTGGTCTTTAAAAACCTTAGAGGAGGAAAATGTTTATATTCCAAGGCTATTCACTATACAAACATCCTTAAATATTTGTCCTTTCAAATATTGTATAAGCCCACTATCATAAGAACTCAAGAAAAGGTTTAAACACAGAAGAAAACATTCTTTGATGGTTATGAGGATGGGGAGGGAAGGGGAGGGTTACTTACTAACCAGATAGTAGATAAGAATTATCTTAAGTGAAGGGAAGGACAGCACACAGTACAGGGGAAGTCAGCACAACTCGAATAAACCAAAGCTAAGAAGTTTCCTGAATACAATCAAACACTTTGAGGGACAGAGTAGCAAGGGTAGGGGTCTGGGGACCATGCTTTCAGGGGACATCTAGGTCAATTGGCATAACAAAGCTTATTAAGAAAATGTTCTGCATCCCACTTTGGGGAGTGGCGTCTGGGGTCTTAAAAGCTCACAAGTGGCCATCTAAGATGCATCAATTGGTCCCAACTACCTGGAGTAAAGGAGAATGAAGAACACCAAAGACACAAGGAAAGTATTAGTTCAAGAGACAGAAAGGGCCACATAAACCAGAGACTTCATCAGACTATGACCAGAAGAACTAGATGGTGCCTGGCTACCACCAATGACCACCCTGACAGGGAACACAACAGAGAGTCCTGGATGGAGCAGGAGAAAGGTGGGGTGCAGAACTCAAATTCCAGTCAGAATACCAGACTTAATGGTCTGACTGAGACTGGAGGATCCCCAGAAAGCATGGCCCCTGGATTCTCTGTCCAGAACTAAAACAATTTCCAAGGCCAGCTCTTCAGACAGGGATTGGACTGGACTGTGGGACATAAAGTGATACTCATGAGAAGTGTGCCTCTTAGCTCAAGTAGATACAAAAGACTAAACAGGCAGCTTCTGTCCGGAGGTGAGATGGGAAGGCAGAGAGGGTTAGGAGCTGGTTGAATGGACATGGGAAATCAGGGGTGGAAAGGAAGAGTGTGCTGTCACGGTATGGGGAGAGCAATTAGGGTCACATAACAATGTATAAATTTTTGTATGGGAGACTAACTTGAAATGTAAACTTCATTTAAACTACAACAAGAAAAAAATAATAAATAAATAAATTGTCCTTTTTATTAAGGATATTATCTATCCTTAATAAACAGATCAAAACGAAGTCAGCCAATGCCTCTACTTGCAAGATGTGCAGAAACACAAGAGATCCTCGGAGAATTGTACTGCAACAATAACCATACCTCATTTTTTCATTTTCTTGCTTCTGGAGAATATTTCCACGAGTATAACACTCCATCAGCCATGAAAATCTGACCAACAGAGGATAGAACCAAACACATTCAATTTGTCTCATACATCACATAATTAAGACTACTTACAGGATTCCAAGTAGCAGAATGAGACCAACCTACAGTACTGACCTTAACTCTTTTATCTCCCAAGGTTCCAGACCACCATATTGAAGAAAACTAAAAACATGAGGGAAAGATTAGTCCAAAGGACTAATGCACCACAACTACCACGGCCTCCACCAGACTCAGCCCAGTACAACTAGATGGTGCCCGGTTACCATCACTGACTGCTCAGACAGGGATCACAGTAGAGGGTCCTGGACAGAGTTGAACAAAAATGTAGAACAAAATTCTAACTCACAAAAAAAGACCAGACTTACTGGCCTGACAGAGATTGGAGAAACCTTGAGAGTATGGCCCCCAGACACCCTTTTAGCTCAGTAATGAAGTCACTCCTGAGGTTCACCATTCAGCCAAAGATTAGACAGGCCCATAAACCAAAACAAGATTAAAGGGGCATACCAGCCCAGGGGCAAGGACTAGAAGTCAGGAGGAGACAGATAAGCTGGTAACAGGGAACCCAAGGTCAAGAAGGGAGCGTTGACATGTCGTAGGGTTGTTAACCAATGTCATAAAACAATATGTGTGCTGTTTAATGAGAAGCTAGTTTGTTCTGTAAACCTTCATCTAAAGTACAATAAAAATAATTGTCTTCCAGTCGTGTAAACAATTAATGAAGTGATTTTAAAAGGTAAATCTCTAGATGGGCTTTTTCTTGTTGTGCCAATACTGTTATACTTTTAACACCTTTACTGAGGTATAATTGACACACATATAATTGCATATATTTAAAGTATAAAATTTTATAAGTTTTTGACATATGAATATAATCATGAAACCATGAGCACAATCAAATTAATAAAAATATCCTTCACTCTCCAAAGTTTCCTTGTGTCCTTTTTATTTTTAATTCTTTCTTTTATTAAATATCAGATGGCTTTTACCCAAAACAGATGGGATTAGTTAAATTGACAATTTCTCTTTTGAGGTGGAGATTATATTTCTACAAGGCAAGGCATGATAAGTGATCTTGGTGGGTGTAAATATATGCTTTAGGGCATAGTTTGAGCTAAATGCTTGCACTAAAGGAAATTAAAGTTTTCCATTAGTATTCTCAGTGTCATATGGATAAGACATTTAGAGTAGCTACTGGATTTTGCTTTAGTCAATGGAGATTTTCTTTTTGATAATTTACCATCAAACACAATCTTCTTGCAATATTACATAATCATTGAAATATTATGCCTTGATTTTCTTTCTAAATATTTCTTGCCCAGTTTTCTGTTAAATTACATCTTACTCAAAGAAGTGGTTCCGCTATATTTTTTAAGATAAGTGAGAATAATTTGTCTTTATTTCATATTTTTAAGATAGATACACTTTTTCTGTTTTTGAGTTTTCCAGAGTAAAGATTTTATTTTCATAGTATTTGGAATACAGAAATGCGTTACATGGAACATTATATTTATGTATGGCAGTAACAGTATGAAACCATAGCTAAACAAAATAAAATTATTATATAGTTTATCATATTATAAATCAAGTATCACGTGGTACAAATGGTTTACACGTGACTACTAACCAAAAAGTTGGTGGTTCAAGCCCACTCCATGGTCCCACAAAAGAAAGGACTGGCAATCTACTTCGGTAAAGATTGTTGCTCTTGTTGGGTGCCATCGAGTTGATTCTGACTAACAGAGTGAGAACCAAATCCATTGTCGACTCACAGAGACCCCATGTGACACAGCAGACCTGCCCTATACAGTTTTCTTGGCTGTATCTTTACAGAAGCAGATCGCCAAATCTTCCTCCCGAGGAGCTACTGGGTAGGTTCAAACAGCCAACCTTTCTGTTAGCAGCTGAGCACTTAACCATTGTGCCACCAGGGCTCTTTTCATAAAGATTACAGCCAAGAAAACCCTGTGGAGCTCAGTTCTACTCTGTAATAGATGGGATCACCATGAGTTGGCAATGGATTTGGTTTTGGTTTAATAGGTTATTTTTTGCATCATTCACCATGAAGTATAGCAGACCTTATAAGAAATGGATACCTAAAAATTATTTGAACTGGAATTTTACTTGCAATGATCCTTAGAATGAATTCCTATACAGGAAATATAACTTCAAATTCAAGAAGGAAACATCTTCAGCTTGATGTTGTTGTTGGGTGCCATCAACAACAGTACAAAACACTGCTGGGTCCCGTGCCATCTCACAATCATTACTATATTTGAGCCCATTGTTGCAGCCACTGTGTCAATCCATCTCATTGAGGGTCTTCCTCTTTTTCACTGGCCCTCTGCTTTAGCAAGCATGATGTCATTTTCCAGAGACTAGTCCCCCGATAACATGTTCCAAGTATGTGAGACCAAGTCTCGCCATCTTCCCTTCTAAGGAGCACTCTGGCCGTCCTTCTTCCAAGATAGATTTGTTCATTCTTCTGGCAGTTCACGGTATATTCAATATTGCGTCAGTTTGATGACCCAGTGGAAATCAGCAAAATTATAACAAAGAACACATAATTAATATTCCAACATCTCATGTCTGCTTTTAAGTTGTAAACTACAAATAAAAGCTATTTTTTACATTTACATTTATCACAGAGATAATATTTTTGTCGCTATTTATGGACTTTTAAAACCAGGTAAAAAGCATCATGTCATCTTTTTTAGTACACCCTAAAAGCTGGAGATATAGTCTAGGAACCTGGACCACACTATAGCTTAAAGTGTATCACAAAATTTCATTATAAAAGAAATATTAATACATTTTCACAGTGGCTTGAAAGATGTTTAGAAATGCATGAAATAAATGATAAATGTTCATTGTTTTGTTATCTTAAGTAATGACAGTTTGATAGAGAAAACTGAAAGATTTTCTGAAATTAAAATAATTTTTCAATATGTTAGATAAATACCACTCTCAAGAAGGTGTTTGAGCAGGCATAAAATATTTTATTGGCAGTAGAAATTTTAATGAAATGTTCATGCTTGAAAACTAGCAATGTGTAACCAAAAAGGAATTGAATAGGATATTGGTGGATAACAAAATCTACCCATAACACTCTGGGGTATTGAGCTTCCTATTTATCACATTCTTTATCCTCTCCTTGCTTTCTCTGGCACATCTAACTCAATTAAGAGCTGTACATTTTAATTAAACACTATGCGGAATTTTTAAACTTCTCGGTGTAATTTGTGCCATTACTCTACACCTAAGTATGTACTTCCTTTACATCTATGTACTTCCTGGGTCTGCCCACAGAATACATTCTCTGTCATCTCTACTATCATCATTATTCTACCTGTAAATGAGTTATTCTCAGCAATGGCTATCATTACCATGAGTCTTGGGTTTACTCCTCTTCCATTACTTCTGAGTTATTTTTCCCACCCAATTTAAGTCTAAAGTTTGATCCCTAAACTAGAGCTCTGGCAAAACACTGAACCAGGAAAAAAAAATCTTTCTTTAAAGTAATACATCTACAGATACATTTTCCTCCCTGTATCATAAGCATAAATCCTGAAAGCAGAGAGAGAAAATGGGATGGTGTCAAGAGCATCAGCTTTGTGGTCAATTAGACTTTGATTCCAATACTTGGCTCCATCACTTTCTAGTTTATATAGCAAATTACTTAACTTCTCTAGGCATAATATTTCTAAACTGTAAGATGGAGATAATAATTTTACCTACCCCACACAGTTCTTGTAAGAATTAAATGAGAAAAGATAAGTTATAGGCCTTGTTCATAGTAAATATCAAGTAAATGCTAACTATTAACTCAAAGTTAAATCAATTTCATTGAGCATTGGTTAGTGCAGATGTTTGGGGGTTTTTTAGGATTTTATAAGGTTGTTGGTTTTTCTTTTAATCTGAGGCCAATTTTCCTCTGACATATAAATTTTATATAATTGCAAGGTTAGTCTTTCCAAAGCACAGATCACTACCATGTCCAAAATGCTCTAGTTGCTTTCTGTCTCCATCTGGTCACTGTCTTTCTTTTTTTTCATTATTATTTTTTATTTTTATTGTACTTTAGATAAAGGTTTACAGAACAAATATTTTCTCATTAAACAGTTTAGTACATATATTGTTTTATGACAATGGTTAACAAACCCACGACATGCCAGCACTATCCCCTCTCAACTTCGGGCTCCCTATTACCAGCTTTCCTCTCCCCTCCTGCCTTCTAGTCCTTGTCCCTGGACTGTTGTGCCCCATTAATCTCGTTTTGTTTTATGGGGCTGTCTAATCTTTGGCTGAATGGTGAACCTCGGGAGTGACTTTATTACTGAGCTAAAAGGGTGTCTGGGGGCCATACTCTCAGGGTTTCTCCAGGCTCTGTCTGGCCAGTAAGTCTGGTCTTTTTCGTGAGTTAGAATTTTGTTCTACTTTTTTCTCCAGCTCTGTTCGGGATCCTCTGTTGTGATCCCAGTCAGAGCAGTCAGTGGTGGTAGCTGGGCACCATCTAGTTGTACTGGATTCAGTCTGGTGGAAACTGTGGTAGTTGTGGTCCATTAGTCCTTTGGACTAATCTTTCCCTTGTAGCTTGTTTTCTTCATTCTCCCTTGCTCCCGAAGGGGTGAGACCAGTAGAGTATCTCAGATGGCTGCTCACAGGCTTTTAAGACCCCAGACGCTACTCACCAAAGTAGAATGTAGAACATTTTCTTTATGAAGTGTGTTATGCCAATTGAGCTAGATGTTCCCTGAGACCGTGGTCCCCAAAGCCCTCTGCCCAGCAATTCAGTCCCTCAGGGAGTTTGGATGTGTCTATGGAGCTTCCATGACCTTTCCTTGAACAAGTTGTGCTGGCTTCCCCAGTATTGTGTACTGTCTTACCTTTCACCAAAGTTACCACTTATCTATTGTCTATTTAGTATTTCCCCCCACCCCTCCCATCCCTGGTAACCAACAAAGATTGTTTCTCTGTGTGTAAACTTTTTCATTGGTTTTTACAGTAGAGGTCTCATACAATATTTGTCCTTTTGTGATTGACTAATTTCACTTAGCATAATGTCCTCCAGTTTCATCCACATTATGAGATGCTTCACAGATTCTTCATTGTTCTTTATCACTGCATAATACTCCATTGTGTGTATGTACCATAGTTTGTTTATCCATTCATCTGTTGATGGGCATCTAGGTTGTTTCCATCTTTTTGCTATTGTGAACAATGCTGCAGTGAACATGGGTATGCATATGTCTGTTCATGTGACAGCACTTATTTCTCTGGGATATATTCCTAGGACTAGGATTGCTGGATCGCATGGTATTTCTATTTCTAGCTTTCTAAGGAAGTGCCATATCGTTTTCCAAAATGGTTGTATCATTTTGCATTCCCACCAGCAGTGCATAAGAGTTCCGATCGCCCCGCAGCCTCTCCAACATTTATCATTTCCAGTTTGGTCACTGTCTTTCTAATCTCATTTCTCAACTCCCTCTCCCACCCATATACTGGGCTCCAGCCAAGCCAGATTCCTTGCAGTTTTCTGAGAAAGCATACCCATATCCTCACATAGTGTCCCTCTGCCTAGACTGCCTCCTCTGCCCTCTCTCTTTTCCATTTGGACAACTCTTAACATCCCTCAAGACTCAGCTCATGACCCTACCCGCCTTAGAAAGTCTTCCAGACCTCTCCAGATGCAGTTAGGTATTCTCTCTTGGTGCTTCCATAGTACTCAATTCATACCACCTTTACAAGGACTATCTAGTTGCTTTATTTCTTTATGTGTCTGCTTGCACACTTGGCTGCAATCCTCTGGTGGGAAAAAGACTGCTGATTTCTCTATTACCTGACAATCAATGAAGAATGAATAGATGGAACGATTGGATTCTACTGGAAATGTGAACAAATCCACCCATAAGTGCTGATCACATCCACACACAAAAGTTGATCCCTGACAGATTTTCCACTTTTGTACTGATGTAGGTTAAGGCGTGGTCTTCAGAAAATCTACGTTCAAAAGTAAATACATTACACTGGAGGGCAAATGTATTAATCCATTATTGTATTTACATGGATTTGTTTAACCAACCAGCAAATCTTAGGACAGGGTTCTGAGGGTTTGGAAAAGGATGTTTTAAGGGGTAGACATCACCACAGGAAGAATCCAGAGCATACGTGATGTACTATCACAGTGGGTAATTGTAGATAGGCCATACCTGACCCCTTGTAAAAGCAGAAATGACAAGGTGGGAAGACTGAGGAAAAAACTGTCTACTCAAAAAATTGCCATGGCCAAGACCTATACCAAGAACAGCATGTAGCTTCCTCTGGGAAGACAAACTAATTTTAGCACTACTAAATTTTGTTAAGGAAGTAAATGTACTGAAAACAAAAATCATTTGAAAGTTATAAATATAAATTATGCTTTGTGTTTTCCATGTTATTGCTTCCCATATAAAGTATGAATAGCTCAGAGCTAGTACAGACCTATCACACACCAAATGAAAGCTAAGTAAATCACCAAGTCCTGAGACTACCACAGCTAAGTAACCTGTCAGGTAGTCTTTCGCCACCCTTACTGAGAATGCATATTAAAGAAAAACAAAAAAGTTGCTTCCGTTTGTGAAAAGAGATTCCTTACAGGAGAAAAATACTACATGACAAAAAGACTATTTTACATTAAACCACTGTTATTTATCTTCATTGCTCCTGGTGAGAGCTGGGTCAGGACAAAGGGACAGAGACCAACAAGGCCCAGTGGCCTCACTGGCAGAGATATATTGGTACTGCTGCTCTGTATTGCTCAAGAAGGGAAACTGGAAAGTCAACTCTGACACCAGGGCAAAAGGGGAGTCACTGAGAGGAATAGCCTTAGACGAGCAGTAAGGAATTGCAGGGCTCCCATAACCATACTTGAGGGAAATTGCTTTACAATAGAGTACAAACATATTTCTCAGAGCACGAGTTTCTTTCCCACTATTGTTCTGATATAACTTTATGTAAGTAAAATTTCTGACTCTCAGCTTTAAAAATATTCCACTCAAGAACACTTATGGAAAAATGTAACAGTTTTGACACTGAGATGGATTGTATAATTACTCAAATATATGCTGCCTCTCCTGCGGGGGGATTAAACACCCTCACCCTGTTCAATTCAGTGGTAGTATATGACTAGCTTCGGCCAATGAAATATAGGAAGATATTTCTAAGCAGATGCTTTAAGAGCAGTGCACACTTTGCCATTCTATCTTTCCTGCTTCAACAATAATTGGCAATTTTCAAGTGAAAGACTTCTCTAGTAGCCTGAGTCCTGGAGTGAAGATGACATGGAACAGAGCTGCAGCCAACCTACAATGGACATGTGGCATGAATAAGAGATAAGCTGTTATTTCCTTTAAGATGCTGAGATTTGGGGGGGAGGGACAGGGAAGCAGGCTTGTTTGCTACTAGCACTTAACTTAACCTAGCTCATCCTAAGAGAGATTCCATTTCTCAAACCAGAATGTGGCATGCCAAGGGGAAGACTTCTTGGTTTATAATTTTGTAATACTCTGTTGCCATATGGTTGGAAGCATCATCAGGGAATGGAATCATTAAGAACAGAAGGATACTCACTTTGTTTATGAAACAGCTGGGATTACTAAAACTAAAGCTAATACCCATTTAAATTAAAGGTAATCCACAACTTAAAAACAAGTTGTGTTTCAAAAGATAATATTAAGTTATCCAGAATGCTTCTCCAAAAGGAACGATGTTATAAATGGAAGCTAGTATCCTATGCTACCCTTTAGTATTTTGTCCCCATAAATTGACAGTATTTTAGTTACCTTATGGGTTTGAAAGGCAAGAGGTGTATTATTGTTTCCTGAGAAAATGAAATAGAAATTACAACTTGAAAGCCAGAACACCAAACAAATACTTCCCAAATATTACTGGTTCAGAAACAGGAAAAGCGTTTTTGTTTGATGTTTGTTGGTTTGTTTTATATTTTTCTCCTCTAACCCTGCTTTGGCCTTGGAACAGGAGCAGGAACTCCCTCTGTACAGACCCCTCACCTGCTCATGGGAGTTTATTAACTTCTGTAGTTTTAAGGATTCTAGCAGTGTCAGCAAGCAGGGACAATTTAACTGGAAAAACAAAGAGGAAATAGAAATTTTCCCTGATAACATTGTATTAGTTATTTACTGCTGTGTAACAAATTACCCCAAAACTTAGTGCCTTCAAACAATAAGTATTTATTATCTTACACAGTATCTGTAGGTCAAGAATACAGGTTAGCTGGGTGGTTCTGGCTCAGGGTCTTACATGAGGTTGCAGTCAAGATGTCGACTGGGGCTATGGTCATGTGAAGACTTGACTGGGGCTGGAGGATCCACTTCCAATGTGGCTCACTCACCACCTGGCAAGTTAGTTACAGTTGTTGGAAGGAGCGCTTAGTGTCTCACCATGTGGGCCTCTTCATAGGGCTTCTTGAGTTCCCTTACAGGATGGTAGCTGACTTCCCCCAAGGCAAGTAATCCAAGAGAGATCCAGCCATTTCTTTTAAGACATCACCTCAAAACTCACACACTGTCATTTCACATTATCTTAGCTACACAGATCAGCCCTGTTCAGTATGGGAGGGAAACACATAAGCTATGAAACCCAGAGGTGGGGACTATTGGGGGCCATCTTGGAGGGTGACTACCATACCAGATCTGGATCCAAACGGCTTAAGGAAGTCAGACGAGCACAGAGCGGACAAGGGTGACTGACAGACAATGTCGGACCCCCCCTACGCATGCTCAGTAGCATGGGAAAACTCCGGTCAAGGAACCAAAAGACTCATGTCAAGGAACTTAAATCACCGGACATACGTCATCTGCAGTAGCCGGTCTATTTCAAAAGCGTAGAATCCGTCATCTTCTTCAGTGCCAAGTCGTGGTCCCGCCCCAAATAAATAATCAAAAGAAACTATGAATAGTTAGAACTTCCCGATCCTGCGCACTGCTTTCCTCCACCTCTATATGAATACGTATAATTACAAAATGTGAATGCTTCCTCAAATGGAGGAACGCAATCTGAGGTTGATACCTCTGAGTTCCCACTTGCTAGCCTGCGAAATAAACATTTTTTCCTCTCAAAGCAGGGTCTGAGGGATTGGCTTCTTGCACGCTTGGCACGGACACACTGGTCCAGTTTCAAAGTGAGGGGAAAAACAAACACAACACTGTGTCACACTCTGTTTTTCTTTTCAGAGACCTTGATCTGTCCTCTCTCTTGTCTCTCCCACCTCAGTCCATCCACCGTTATCTCTGGACTGGTCCTTCCCATTAGCGTGTGTGGTATGGTACCGTGGGTTTTCTCTTATGCAGTCTCTCTGACCCTGGGTTTGTAATTTTCCCAAAATGATTGGCCTGTGCATCAGTCTTTCAAAGGATTCGTCAGTTTACTATCCACATAAGTGGTTTGCAGGGGATTGGTTGGTTTACTATCTGCATAAGCAGCTTGCAGGTGATTGGTCAGTTTACTACTCACCCTTTAGTTGACCTTTATCAGGATTGGCTGGGGGGGGGGGGGCACCCAGTGTGACCTTTATCTGGATTGGCTAGAGAACCCTCCTTGTCATTAACAAAGAAAAGATGGGGTAGCCTATAAAAACCCTAGAATATGGCACCTTAGACGAGGCTTCCTTGATCAATAGAGTCAGGAAGGGAGGACCCCCTAGTAGAGCTACAATACAGGTTAAGGGCTGTAACACTTAGTTGATAACAGTGAAGACCAAGAGAAAATGTTGGCAAGCACTGCAGAGCAGAACAGCAGAGAAACAGCAGCAGCAGCTCGAGCGTAAGGAATCATGAGACTGGCAGACAGCAGTAGCAGGCAGAGTCAGCCCACAGAGCGAAGCCTGGGCACCTCTGGGCAGGAGGTCACCAATGGAGCTGGCCACCTCTGGGCAGGAGGTCACCAGCGAAGCATAGGCTTGGGTATACAACACACACGGGTTACCTGTAAAAGTTCTGCCTCGAGAGCTGTCGTAATGCTGGCCTAACCCTGGTAGTGGCCCAGGGTTGTCCCAAAGCTGCTGGTTGAGAGCTGGATCTACAAGCACGGGGAGTCAGAGAGAGAGAGAGACAGAACAGTAAAACAGCCACACCACACTTGATCTGACTTGACGACATACCTGCTGAGAGAGAGAGACACCTTCTAACACCTGCTCTGTGGTGTGCCTGCATAGTGACATAGAAACGGACATAGATGACTTGGGAAGGGTGAGTGAGTCCCTTTTTAAACATAAGTGGGTGCCTCTTCTACAATTCTGAGCGAGGTACGCCATAGATGGAGGTGACCTGTTCACCTCAAATCTGTTCCTGTTGTTTACAGTTTGCTTCCCAGTGACGTCACTAGGGAGGTGTGGGGGGTGGTTCGGACGACACCAGGTGACACTGTCAGAGGGGGTGACACCAAAATGACTGTCCATAAAATCTTTGTGCAGTATTGCAGTAGAAACTTATTATAAAAATATCCCTGTAGTTAGTTACAACAACAAAAAGTTTTTCTTAAGCCCAGCTTACATATATCAATCTACCTACAAGGCTAAAGCTCTATGCTAAGCTACTTTTTGAATCTTCTAATGCACTCAGGTCACAGCTGTCATTATTTCTCAATTACAGTGACATTCAAATCACATGGTTTTGTCTGCACACACTACAAGCACATGCTGTTGTTTTTGTTGCTGCTGGTATTTTTATAGCCATTGATTTTGTCAAATTTTCTGGTGTTTTAGCTACAATATTGTGGTAATTAGCATGGGGGTGACACCATGAGTTAGCCACTGGGTGACACCAACCCTAGTGACACGACTATTGCTTTCTGTAAGTAATCTGTTCTAGTTGTTCACTGTGTATCATCTACAAATAATGACTTTTAATTGCCGAGACTGTGTGCCTTGTGCGTACAACCCAATTGGATAGTAGAGTCCTCATCCCAGCAGTCTTATCACTGCTTATAATTTTTAGGCAACTGCCATGTGTTTACACACACAGTTCAGCATGTAAGCATGCTAAAGCCCCTTCAGTATTCCCTCCAGCTGACTCTCCACAGGCACATTTCTTGAAAAAGATGTCTACACTCACTATGTCTAACAGTGGGTGCTAAGGTTAAGATCATCAACACCTCCCTAGTTGGGAAATCTAATGGAAACTTACTCGTCCTTGTCAAGTGATTCTGCATACAGTGCTTCTCCATTCCTCTCCACCCATTAGGGTCCTATTCCAAAGGAATGACCTACTGGGATATCAGAGATATTGCCCATCCCTGTCAGAAAAGCCATGGGAGGTGGGGTTTAGCTCCTAACTGCAAGGCTGGGACTAGGTTCGTTTTCTCCTTAGGCACTCTGCTTGTTAGGAGCCATCATTCCAGACAGCAATTGTGGCCATTGGGTTTTTTAGCTTCTTTCCTTGAGCAGGATGCTCCAACCAGTCCCTAGTTTTAAGCTATGAGCCTGGCTCCAGTCCCCCATCACACAGGAAAACATGTAAGACCTTGCTCCACACAGAAACCAGTTCCTGCTGCCACTTGCCTGCTTCTGAGTCTAGAACCCAGCATCTGTATGGCATTAGCCCCACTTTGTGTTTCTGTTCCGTGTCTGATTTGTAAAAATATTGATCTTCTTTTTTTTTTTTACCTGAGTCTTGTATTTTTGATATTCTCCTTTTATATCTCATTTATCATTATTATGGATTTTATCAGGAAAAGTTTTCCTACCAATTCTTAACTTCACAGGATTGTTGCAAGGATAACCATCAAGTCAATTCCAACTCATGGCGACCCCATGTGTGTCAGAGTAGGACTATGATCCCTAGGGTTTTTAATGGCAGATTTTTTGGAAGTAGGTCACCAGGTCTTTCTTTCCAGGGACCTCTGGGCGGACTCGAACTTTCAACCACTCAGCAGCTGGGCACCTTAACCATTCGTGTCACCCAGGGACTTCTGTTGCAAGGATTTGTTACTGTTGTTAGTTGTCATTGAGTCGATTCTTATTCATGGTGACCCCATGTGTGCAGATTAGAACAGCACTCCATAGGGTTCTCAAGGTGTGGCTTTCAGAAGCAGATCACCAGACCTTCTGAGGTGCTTCTAGGTGGGTCTGAACCACCAGACTTTCAGTTAGTAGTCTAATGCTTAACTACTTACCCTACCCAGGAACTACCTCGTTGTCATCGAGTCAATTTCAACTCATAACAACCCTACAGGGCAGAGTAGAACTTCCCCATAGGGTTTCCAAGGAGTGGATGGTGGATTCGAACTGCTGACCTTTTGGTTAGCAGCCAAGCTCTTAACCACGGTGCCACCAGGGCTCCTATCAGGAACTAGAATCCTCTAAAAAAAGAGAAATTTCTTTGTAAATGATATGGTCTATAAAAACAAAACAAAACAAAACTCATTGCCATTGAGTCAATTCCAACTCATAGCAACCTTATAGGACAGAGTAGAACTGACGCACAGGGTTTCCAAGGAGTGGCTGGTGGATTCGAACTGCCGACCTTTTGGTTAGCAGCTGAACTCTTAACCACTGTGCCACCAGGGCCCCATGGTCTATACACACTTACTTGCTCATCTCATACACATACCCCACAATGCCCCTTTTTCAGTTTGGCTAGGATAATATTTTCAAATACTTGTCTGAATTGTTTTTTCTTCTTGCATTTTTCCCTTTTTTATTTCCCTTAATTCAAGTAGGCAACCAGATTGTGCTCTTTGATCAAGGCAAATATGGAACAAGGAGGAAAGTAGCCTAACAGTAAACATAAATATTCAAGAAAGCAATAAAATAAATCATGAAGACACGCTGGATGATTTCTTCCCTCCACACCTGGATCTGAAACAAAGGAATGAGATTATATAGGGAAAGGCTGCCAGAACTAAGAGGCAGTCTAAAGGAAAATTCTGGTAGGCCACAGTGGTTATACTTAACACTGTGCCAGGCATTTTTTAAACTCTTTACAATGCTTTGTTTTATCATTACAGAAGCCTAAGTGACAGGTATTATCATTCTTCCCATTTTACAGATGAGAATAAGCACAGAATTATCAAGCAATTTGCCCAAGATGACTGAGCTAGTAAGAGTCAGACTCCCAGAATTTGAACTGCTAACCCCCATACAAAATAGCTTCTACAGTAGGCAGGAGTAGGCCTGGGGTGAGCATGGGTGGAGAACCCAAATACTGTATCTTCTTTCAAAGAGCCATTTCAATAGGCCCTTTTTCTGAAAATATTCCTGCATGCTTGGGAGGCAAACAGAATCTGCTTACTTGACAAGCTTTTGTTTAAGAAGAGAAGGTAGAGTTCCTGGTAGCCAGGATCAGAAGGGATCAGAAGAATTTTCCTTGTTTTTAATAATCTGCAAATATACTCTAGCATAGATAATTAAGTCAACCATTCTTATTTACCTGAACTTCTTTAAAACATCCTATAAGGAAATGTGCTGTTTTCAAACAGAAAAGACAATTCAGTATTGGAAAATAAACCTTTCTTTCTTCTACTGAAAGAGCAAAAGCTTAGAGTACAGTTAGAGGGAAAAGAAAACTGTGAAATCATGCTTACTGTTTGAGCAGTTATTCCAATTATAAAGCGCCCTGGGATTGGTGCACCAGGCCACCATGCACGGCAGACATAAAGGGCTCTGCTGGGAGCATCGATGGAGTCATTTTGCCAAGACCCCTCCCAGATCCTACCAGTCAATAGGTATCCCTCACCTCTTTTAGAGTGCAGCAGGAATTGAGGATGCTGGAAAACAGCAACGCCTCTTCACCAAGACCACGTTAGCCCAAACCACAGCAGAATCGAGGCCCAGCCCCTGGGACAGCAGACCTCCTGGGGCACATCAGCGATGGGCAGTGTTATGGGGAGGTTTTGAATTGCTTCCACTTCAGTCTGGGGGAGCACATCAGAAGCCTGCCTGCACAGTCATTTTCTCTACTTTTCAGAGATCCTTTATATGGCTCAGTGGGTCATCATTCACATTTCATGCCCAGGTACAAACAAAAGGAACAGATGTATGAGGGAGGGATAGACTTCACAAAGAGCTCAGGTTTTACATCAAAGTTTATCCTCAGGTAAAGGGCTAAATCAAAAGCTCTCAAGTAAAACTAACATGTGAAACCTTGATTTAATAAAAGTAAAACTAATACGTAAAACCTTGATTTAATAAAAGTTTTCTGAAAAAAAACTGAAAGGAAATCAAAAGTTAAATACAGAGAGTACAGATCAGAAATAATGAGGGGTTATAAGAACACTCATAAATCGTGATTGTAAATGTAAGGCTTGACTCAGTAGCTCGCTCACATTAAGAAGGGATTAAGCTTTGCACAACGACCCCATGTGTGCAAAGTAGAACTGCTCCTTAGGGTTTTCAAGGCTGTGACCTTTCAGAAGCAGATTGCCAGGCCTGTCTTTCAAGGTACCTCCGAGTGTGTTCCAACCACCAGTCTTTTGGCTAGTAGTTGAATGCTTAATCCTTTGAGTCAGTGGCAACTAACAATAACAACAAGCTTTTCATCTTCTCAGAGTATGGAGGGAATGGCATTCTTCCACCTCCTTTCTCCCTTCTGTTTCTTTCCCTTCTTGATTCCACACACAATTCTAAACTAGAAGACCCCCAAATTCCCAATTGCAATCATGTTCTAGCTCCACATATTTTAGAAGGGAGTAACTTCTATATACACTTACTAAGGGATGAAGTTATCCAACATCAGCCAACTTGAAAAAGATTAAAATAAGAGAAAGCTTTGGTGGGAATAGGGATACTCTCTGTTTCCAGTAGTTATTGGACATGTGAGGGGTCATTAAATATTTACTAAAATTCAGTGGGATGTATTTGCTCATCTCATACACATACCCTACAATGCCCATTTTTCAGTTTGGCTAGGATAATATTTTGAACTACTTGTCTGAATTTTTTTTTTCTTCTTGCATTTTTCTCTTTTTTATTTCCCTTAATTCAAGTAGGCAACCAGATTGTGCTCTTTGATCAAGGCAAATATGGAACAAGGAGGAAAGTAGCCTACAATCTATTATTTTCCAAAGCCTAAATTTTGACATTCTGTAGAGGACATTAAAAGAAAAGGATTCTTAAACATTAACAGTGTGTTAGCCAACAACATGAAGGGGAAAAATATTCCCCCCCAAAAAAAACAATAACGAATTCTTCCTGGATGGAAGTAGAGACAGGCAGAGAGACAGAGACAAGAGTGACAAAGAAAGAGACAGAGGTCTGTGGGTCTGGAGAGCACAGAAAAGCTTTGCTCTGCTTCCCAGCAGGACCACTAAAGCAAGAAGGCCCAGGAGAAAAAACACTTGTGAGGCAGATAGGACCACAGGCAGTCTTACAAAAGATTCCAGAGGCCTAAGGGAGCCCTGGTGATGCAGCGGTTAAGAGCTTGGCTGCTAACCAAAAGATTAGCAGTTCAAATCCACCAGCTGCTCCCTGGAAACTCTATGGGGAAGTTCTACTTTGTCTTATAAGGTCGCTGTGAGTCGGAATCGACTCAGCGGCAACAGATTTGTTTTTCTGGTTTTAAGTGAGCTTCTAGACTGACAGGCCCGCAAGTATGGAGGATAAATACCTCATTGGCAAGCTGTATAAGAAAAGCGTAAGGATCCCAGAACTTCCCACCCCTACCTGCTGTGACTTGGCTGAAACTATGGCATGATGCAGGAGGACTCTCTCTCTAGCTGAGGTGAAGCCTTGCTCTCCTCCCTCCTGGATGAGACACTTTATCTATACCAGAAAGTCCTCTCCCAACACTGGAGGTGAGCCTCTAGAAAACAAAAGCCAGGAATGGAAATGTCTGGCATGCAACTTTCTGCTGGTTGACCTGCTTGCTACATCCATCCCCTGAAACAATGAGCACAAAAGAGAACATCACCCATTTGACTTTTTGGAATGAAAAATTGAAAATACAGGAAGAAAAAAAAGATGAATATCTCTGAATATTATCTCAGCTATTTTCTTTCCTAAATAAATATATCCATACAAATAAAAGGCACTTCTTATCTATGCTACTTCTGCTAGCTCCTGTACTCTCAGCCTCCACCTCCTACATTCTCAGTGTCTAAGGTGGAGAGAGATCATCCACAGGCTTCCCAAGGGTCGGGTAGGCCAGCCTAATGTGGTGGATTTCTTTCCTTTCCAGTGTGTGTGTGTTGAGCTTGTGGGTGGGGGGGACCATGAAACCCCTTTGCAGATACTTCTCGCCACCAGCACTAGGTCTATACAACAGAGAGCTCAGCCATAGGTAAAGGTATCCCTGACCTGCATAGCCCTCTCATGCACCAAAAAAAAAAAAAAAGACTAAGGCTGAGCGTCTGTCTTTTGCAAAAAGGCTAGTCAGAGTTGTCACGTTCCCCCAGCTACACCTTGTCTCTATAAGGTAGAATGGCAATCAATGAATGACAAAAAACTCCCATCTGCTCACCACCCTACTAAAGGTGCCAAAGGTCCTGTAAGAAGTAATCCCCTTGGATTCTTTTGGAGTCTCACTGGGTATTAGGGAAATAAATACCTGAATGACTAGGGTTCTTCTACTGTACTTCACCCCTTTATTGTTCCAAACACACCGATTTCTTCAAAGTCTTACAGCCATCACTAAAAATTACCATAAAAAATATATACCTCCAGCTTCTTAAAAGATTCTCCATCTTCTCCAGGATATCTTACAAGTTCTATGTAATTAAATATGTGGTTAACGTTAAACTAATCCACTATTAAGTTCAAAAGGAAGGGGTAAAAAAAGGACAGAGAACAGAGGTAACAGAATATTAAATGTGCTAGCTCAGGTGTCTGGTTATTATTAATTTCTATGATTATATGGGAGAAGTATATGATTATATAGGAGAAGTATTTTTTTTCTATTTTTTTTTTTTATTGTACTTCAGGTGAAGGCTTACAGAACAAATAGTTTCTCATGAAACAGAAGTACACATGTTGTTTTATGGCATTTGTTAACAACCCACAACATATCAACCCTCTAACTTCTCAACCTTTTTTTTTTTTTTTTGGTGAAAATACACATAGCCAAAGATACACCATTTCAAAAATTTCTACATGCACAGTTCAGTGACATTGACTATGCTCTTTGAATTGTGCTGTTATTTTCACTTAAGATGAAGGCTTAAGAACAAAATAGTTTCTCATTTAACAGTTACTACAAACGTTGCCCTATGACAATGGTTAACAATCTCACAACACATCAACAATATCCATACTCAACCTTGGGTTCCCTATCACCAGCTTCCCTGTCCCCTTCTGCTTTCTGGCCCTTGTCACTGGACTCCTGTACCTCATTAGTCTCATTTGGTTTTACGGGGCTGTCCACTCCCAGGCTGAACAGTGAACCTCGGAGGTAACTTCACCACTGAGCCAAAAGGGTGTCTGGGGGCCACACTCTCAGGGCTTCTCCAGTCTCCTGTAGGCCAGTAAATCTGGTCTTTTTTTATGGGTTAGAATTATGTCCTACATCCTTCTCCAGCTCTGTCCAGAACCCTCTGTTGTGATCCTGGTCAGAGCAGTCAGTGGTGGTAGCCGGGCACCATCTAGCTATACTGGACTCAGTCCGGTGGAGGCCTTGGTAGCTGTGGACAATTAGTCCTTCAGACTAATCTTTTTTTTATATCCTGTTCTCTTCATTCTCCCTTGCTCCCGAAGGGATGAGACCAGTGGAGTATCTTAGATGGCCGCTCACAGGCTTTTAAGACCCCAGACAGTACTCACCAAGATAGAATGTAGAGCACTGTCTTTATAAGCTGTGTCAGGCCAATTGAGCTAGATGTTCCCTGAGACCATGGTCCCCAGAGCCCTCCGCCCAACAATTCAGTCCCTCAGGGAGTTTGGATGAGTCTATGGGGCTTCCATGACCTTTCCTTGTACAAGTTGTGCTAGTTTCTCCTGTATCGTGTACTGTCTCACCCTTCACCCAAGATACCACTTATCTACTGTCTATTTAGTATCCCCCCCCCCCATCCCTGGTAACCAACAAAGATTGTTACATTTTGTGTGTGAACTTTTTCATGGGTTTTTACAATAGAGGTCTCATACAATATTTGTCCTTTTGTGATTGACTTATTTCACTCAGCATAATGTCCTCCAGTTTCATCCATGCAATGAGAAGGTTCACAGATTCATTGTTGTTCTTTCTTGTTGCATAGTACTCCATTGTGTGTATGTACCATAGTTTGTTTATCCATTCATCTGTTGATGGGCATCTAGGTTGTTTCCATCATTTTCGTATTGTGAACAATGCTGCCATGAACATAGGTGTGCATATGAGGAGAAGTATTTTTTAAGTGATAGCTCTCAGACTGCCAGAAAACTTCGAATGAACACTTTAAGTCAGAAAAAATCTGAGTTGAAGCTAAAACTTAAAGATGAAAAAAGAAGAAGGAAAATCTTCCTCAGATATTCCCCAACCTCTCTCCCCAAGCTTCTATTTTAATTGCAAACACTGCTGTGAGAACTCTCAATTGCAGACTCTTTTTCTCAGCCCAAAACGCTTTTAAGCCAAAGTAAAGTTAACTCAAGGGAGGGGTGTGGAGGAGAGGGTTAGAAGTATTTCCTCCAATATTAAGAATCATGTTGAGGACATACTTTTGAACACATCTCCTACTCTAAACTCATTTATATCAACCAATTGAAAAATGTTTTGAAGTTGAAGCATTGCAGGCAAAATTCTTCCCCTTGTATATTCTTATTTGTATGTGTGCACACATATCGTGCCTTATACCAGCAAAGTTGTGAGATGCTTAGTAAAAATTCATGCAACACAAGAAAATACAATGAAGCTAAATATAAAAATATGAGTAAATTGGAGGGAAAAAGGGAAAATCCAAGTAAGAAACACAAGATGAACCCATTAACGAGATTAGCTTTTCTAAAAATATATGTATATAGATATGTGTGTGTGTGTGTGTGTACAGTCTGTACATTTACCAGAAGTGAGTCAAAATTTGGGAATTACATCAGTCAAACTAGAAAGAAAAACATGAACAACTACATGTTTCTCATGTCCATAAGCTAAAACCCTACCGTCTTCTCAGAAGAGATGCAACTGTACCGAATACTATGAAAAAATGATGTTTTCAAGTGGGTCTGAGAGGTAGTAAATTGTGTAAGGTCATAAACAACACCCTCCAGAGCAGCCTTATAGTAAATGTGGCAATGCATCTCACAGGGCTATTTCTTTTAACACCCCTCAAAGTAGTTGAATGGTGTCATGTCATAGTGCAAGTTGGCAAAAGCAATTCTACGGGAGAGACCAGAGATGGAGTGCGGTTCCTAGTTCTCTGCCCTCCTGGCGTGAACTAGTGATCGGTTTTTTGGGATGAACTGCAAATCCTCTGGTCGAACCTGCATATATACTCTTTTTTTCAAACAAGCTTTTAGTAAGTATTGAGCAACAGTGAACTCCAGATAATGCCCTCTTTCACGTACCTACATTGTATTTATTCTGAGTTGCAGGCTAAGTGCAGTCCTATATGCTTTAACAGTCAGCCAAGCCAAGGGGTAATACTGTCCTACTCTTATGAAAGGAAGGTGCCAAACCGGACTTGATTCAAAGGCAATCTCGCTTCCCCACAGAGCCAGCCAACAGAGTGGCTAAGTGCCCTCCCTCTAGCAGTGTTGCTTAAAACTACCTTTGTTTCAACCAGCAGTGCTGGAGCCCCTAATGGTATCATGACCAACTCATCTGTCATGGACTGAATTGTGTCCCCCAAAAATACCTGTCAACTTGGCTAGGTCATGATTCCCAGTATTGCATGATTATCTACCATTTTGTCATCTGATATGATTTCCCTATGTGTTGTAAATCCTATCACTATGATGTAATAAGATGGATTAATGGCAGTTATATTGATGAGGTCTACAAGATTAGATAGTGTCTTAAGCCAATCCCTTTTGAGATATAAAAGAGAGAAGTGAGCAAAGAGACATGGGGACTTAACACCACCAAGAAAGCAGTTCCAAGAGCAGAGCGCATCCTTTGGACCTGAGGTTCCTGCACTGAGATGCTTCCAGACCAAGGGAAGACTGATGTATCAGAAGGACCTTCTTCCAGAGCAGACAGAGAGAGAAAGCCTTCTTCTGGAGCTGACAGCCTGAATTTGGACTTGTAACCTACTAGACTGTGAGAGAATAAATTTCTCTTTGTTAAAGCCATCCACTTGTGGTATTTCTGTTAAAGAACACTAGACATCATCCTAGGACAAAATTAAACTACCATCCTCATTTGTAAGCTTGGAGATAACAAACTCCTCTTTGGAATATAGACACATAATAAAAAGGAGCATTGCTGCCTATTGATAAAAACCTAGGAACTGAGACAGTCCGTACAAAAATGCTTAGTGAGTATCAGCATTCCAGTCTTCATGATTCACCACAATGAATTTGCCGAAGATCCTAATTAAACTGAGGACCATCTTAGGCATCAGTCCCCCAGGAAGCCTGCTCTGAACCGAGATGACAGAGCTGCCATTTTTACGTGTTTCAACCACATCTGTATTTACCCTAGCATAGCATTTATTACCCTGTATTGTAATTGTCCACTTACTCTTTGTATCAGTTAGGATGCATTCAGTTCTAAATAACAGAGAATTAAACTAATAGTGATTCAAATAATAGTTTATTTTTCTCACATAAAAATAAGTCCAGGGATTGGATACTGCTGGCATTGGCTCATTGACTCAGTGTTGTCTCTGGGACTGTCTTGGCCTTTCCCTCGTGGTCACCAGGTAACTACCACAGCTTTGTTTTCACATTTAAGAGAAGGGTGGTGCCCTCATTGTGTTTCATTTACCAGGGTAACAAAAGTGTTTCCAGAATCCCTCTGAGAAGATTACGTCTCCATGGCCAGAATTGAGTCACATGGCCAGCCCTAGCTGCAAGGAAGGTCAGGAAAATAGAGGACAGCCACGAATGGCTTAAGTTTAAGCCTTACACTGATTATGATCCACTATCTGGGGCTAGGTGCACTCCAAGGGCAAGGGAAGAAGTGGGGAATAGATATTGGGTATGGAACTGAAAGAGTCTCATATTTACCTAGTTCCTGAAGTAGATGTAAGCTTCTTGAGAATAGAGATTATAGCTATTTCACTGTATTATTCCCCAGAGCCTGACACAGTGCCTGGCTCATAACAAGTGCTCAGTGAATGATTTTTTAATGAATTAACAAATTAACAGATGAATGAGATACTAACTTCCCAGCTATCCATCACTACTGTTCGCAATTACATAAGGATATAAGACTACTCATCTGTCAGTTTGTTGTACCGTGGGGCTTGGCATGTTGCCATGATGCTGGAAGCCACATCAAATACCAGCAGGGACATTCATGATAGGCAGGTTTCAGCAGAGCTTCCAGACTAAGACAGACTAGGAAGAAGGACCTGACAATCTACTTATGAAAATTAGACAGTGAAAACCCTATGGATCACAACAGAATATTTTCCAATATAGTGCTGGAAGATAAGTCCCCTAGTGCATGCAACAATGGATTTGAGCAATGATTGTGAAGATGGCAAAGGACCAGGCAATGTTTTATTCTGTTTTACATGGGGTCACCATGAGTCAGAGCCAAACTGATGGCAACAAACAACCAAGAACCAAACCCACTGCCATCGAGTCCATTCTGATTCATAGTGGCCCTACAGGACAAAATAGAACTGTCCCATAGCATTTCCAAGGCTATAAATCTTTACAGAAGGCAGACTGCTACATCTTTCTCCCACAGACTGACTATTGAGTTTGAACCACCCACCTTTCGGTTAGCAGCCAAGCCCTTTAACCACTGCACCACCAGGGCTTCTTACAACAATAGCAATAACACAAGGTAAATACATGAGGCACACTTTGAACACATCTGCATTGTAAGACAAAAAATATTCTAGTCCACTCTATTCATATACTTTAGATACTCAGTAAATGATGCTGTTGATGATGATAGTCCAAGTCTCTCTCCAACGCACTTCCCTTTGTAACATTGCAGTGCTGATATCAAAATGCAGTAATCGTGTTAAGAGTAAGTAGATTCTTTTTACTGGCTCCATTAAAACCAGGGTTTGTTCATTAAACATGACATTAAAGGAAGCTTGTCCCTCAGAATCCAAAGAGGAATATGTTCAGTAAGGTTCTTGTAATCAGGCCTTGCAAACTTAGTATCATAAACAAATTGCCTGGGGAAAACTCCAAGCAGAAGAATTATCATTTGTCTCTGAAAAAGGGAGGCAAAAAAGTAAGACTATGAGACACAGAATTTGTGGAAGCAATCAATGAAATGCAAGCTTTATACTGAATTTAAACAAGAGCTTGCACAGAAGGTAAAGGAGTGTTCTTTATGGATTTAATTAAAACGCTGCATATTAGACCTTTCTAATCTTACTGTGCTGCAACTGTATGAAGACTCTCACATCAAAATATTTACATTTAAATATTTTATAATGGCATACTTTAAAATATTAATGATGCCACAAGTAATCAGTGACGTTTCTACAGCCTTTCTGTAGTAAGTTTGCAAGACAACAGCAGAGTCTAACTGTGTTATCCCTAGTCAGCTATTTGAAATTCAGCTTAGCAAACACACCAGCTGCCCATTTCTACAATTCTAATGAAAACTCATTGAAGAACCTAACTTCTTGCTATTACAATTTGTTCTTATTCTGTTCTAGATAGTAGCACTAGAGGGAAGAAAAAGAACTGTTCTTGTGTCATTAAGTGCCACTGCTGAATTTAAATATGCTTCCTTTCAGAAAGATAGATTTATTGAAAGGTTTCATTAAAAATGTGAGAAAGGCAACCGTAAAACATAACAAATGAACAAGTCGATGTTATTTTGATATGTTCTGCAGTGAAGAGATCTTTACAGAGACCTAAGTGCTATTTGGAAACAGATAATGTCACAAAACATTGCAAGTGTACATAATATAGCTTTCATAATACTAAGGTTTTTTTTTTAATATTTCCTTTTTGAAAGCACTAGAGAACTGCTCTCTCCATAGTTATGACACTATCCTTTCTTCCTTCTGCTATTTTTCTTTATTGTCGCTGACCAAAAAAGGCAATTGAGGAAGATATGATTCAAACTCTCATCTCTATAATAAATAAGTCAAGCACAAGTCTTGCTGTGATAAATATAGTGCAGACAATAAATGTTGGCAGCATCACCTTCAAATATGAAAGGTGATTATTCCTTTCTTTGTTCCTTAGAGAAAGCTAATTATTAGGGCTAATCATAAAGGAAGTTAATGATTAGAGGAACGGCAGCCAGGTGACAGGGACGCTTCAGAACCTGCCAACTCCAGCATACATTTGCTAAGGGATTTTAGATATGTGTGGCTGTCAATTTTCCCTCTTGCAAAAAAAGAACACAGTACCAGTTTGCACAGTCCTTTGAGAAGTTTAAAACACATTAAGCTGCCTTCAGGTGGAGTTGGTTATGGAGGGTTCAAACAATGATAGTACTGGATTTGAGGCTGAGATAGGAAACTTATAGTTATATGAAGGTATATTCCTTTTGGCAGGGGCTTTTCTCACCTTCAAATAAAGACCATGTAAAATAATGATGACCCACTCTGAGGTATGAAAGAAAACTGAAATCCCTTCTGGACAATTCATACTTTTGATGGAGCAGGAGGCTAATCTTTCTGATCTTTCTGAAACTGTTCTCGAATACTGTTTATAATTACCAACTGAACTAACTTCTTCACTCTTCTGATGTTCCTGTCCATAGTCTGTAAGTTTTCTGTCCTTCTCTTCTTAAAATAGACATGTCTTAAAGCTAGTTTCTCTTTCCCTTCTTGGAATTCAGAATTTTTATCACACACCTAACCTGTCTGGTGATTCCAGAGGTTGTTTGCACGTCTCTTCTTGTAGAAGGAAAATGTCTACTACATTTCCTTAAACTATATTTAATCCTTCTTAGTTAGCAGTGTAATTTTAAATTTTTTTCTAAACATTTACATCACCCAAAAAATTATAAAAATAGACTTGACTTTTTGAATTGTATAGTCTAAAATAGTGAAATAAAGGACAAAGACACCAATACAATAAAATTCATAAACAAGTTATTTTACCCCTATTCCAGCTTTCTTTATGAGCCTTAACAATAGAAAGCATTCTATAGAACATGTGTGACTTCTTCCTTGTACTTCAGGAATTTGCATTCTAAAGCCCAAGTCCCACATCAATCACCTTCCAAGCTCAAAAGCAGATTGCCTGAAATAACTGGACAGGTTAGCTCGATCAGTCTGAATGCTTCTAGACAACTGAGTGACATTTCACTTAGCTTTAGCTCTGAGGACCCACATTTAATTTATAAAAGGCCTTCATGACAACAGCCACATTTTATTCTTCTCCCTCCAGCACCATGCAATTTAATTCAAAAAGTATTTAAGAAGTGTTTAGTATATAAATATACTGTTTTAAATGCTGGAGAGGACTTTGGCAAAATAGAAGATAGCTACCTATCCTCAGACAGCTTACAATCAAGTTTTATGGAGAAAACATTTGTATTCATGAAATGGCTGAATAATAATGTAATTGTCGTAAGCAGAATTCTAAGATGGACCTCATGATCTCCACCCCCTGGTGATACTCCTGTTGCCATCGAGTCGATTCCGACTCATAGCGAGCCTATAGGACAGAGTAGAACTGCCCCATAGCATTAATTATGTTAAATACATGCCAAAGGGATTTTGCAGGTATAATTAAGATCAGTAGTCAGTTGACCTTAAAATAGAGAAATTATCCAAATGGACCTAACCTAATCCAATGAGCCCTTTAAAAGCAGAGAGTTTTTTTCCAACTGGTCCCAGAAGAGGAAGTCAGAGAGATTTCAAGAGTGAGGGTTTGATTCATCATTGCTGGTTTGAAGATGCAGAGAGCCATGTAGTGAGTAATGCGAGTGTTTTCGAAGCTGTGCTAGACCATGGGCTGACAGCCAACAAGGAAATGGGGACCTCAGTCCTAGAACCATAAGTAATTGAATTCTGCCAACAATTTGAATGAGTTTGGAAGTGAACTCTTCCTCAGAGCCTCCAGATAAGTACCCAGCCCAACCAACACTTGAGTTTGGCTTTGTGAGATCATAAGCAAAGAACTCAGACAAGCCTGCCTAGTCTTCTGATCTACAGAACTATAAGATAGTAAACAGATGTTGATTTAAGCTGCCAAGCTTGTGGTAATTTGTTACATAGCAATAGAAAACTAATACAGTGATAAACAATAGGTGTCAAATGAATAACCAAGGAAGCATATTGAAACTTAAAGGAAGGAAAGATTAACATAGCTGAAATGGACAGTACCCTCACTGTTTGCTGTGTCATGACAACAGGCACATTTTATTCTTCTCCCTCCAGCACCATGCAATTTAATTCAAAAAGTATTTAAGAAGTGTTTAATATATAAATATACTGTTTTAAGTCCTACCCTTAGGACTTTGCATATTTTATTCTTCCTGACTCCAGTATCCTTTACTTTCTCACCTATCCATCCATCAACACAAGACCCACCTCTTCACTGAAGCCTTCCCTGACATCTCTAGTCGGTAACGCTATCTCCCATCAATGAATTATTGATGAACTAACTGATAGTTATTTCTTGTTTTAGCTGCCTAGTGCTGCCGTAACACAAATATCACAAGTGGGTAGCTTTAAGGAACAGAAATTTTCTCAGTCAGGAAGCTAGAAGTCTGAATTCAGAGTGTGACACTAAGGGGAGGTCCTTCATTGTCTATTTCAGCTTCTAGTTGCCAGCAATCCTTGTAGGTGCATCTATCTCTGTCATCTGTCTTCTTCTTCTCACTATGTGTGTCTCTGTGTCCGTTCTTTTTTTATAACTCATAAGTGATTAGATTTAGAACCCCCCCAACTCAGGTATGATCTAATTAACATAACAAAAAAAACCGTATTTCCAAACAGGATCATATTTATAGGTATAAACCAAAAAGAAAAAAAAAATCTATCTCCATCAAGTCCATTCTGACTCATAGCAACCCTATAAGACAGAGTAGAACTGCCCCATAGGGTTTCCAAGGAGCAGCTGATAGATCGAACTGCCAACTTTTTGGTTAGCAGCCGTAGCTCCTAACCACTGCACCACCAGGGCTCCATTTACAGATATAGGAGCCAGGATTTCAATACATATTTAGGGAGGATGTAGATGTAGGAATATCCAAACATTTCTGAATAATTTCCTACTGAGTCCATTGTTCCATGTATTCTCCTCCCTCATCTTTCAAGCTTGTATGCTCCATTCTCTTCATATTCCCAGTCAAATAAATTATTATTAAATACTTGACTAATTAACAATATGCCTGGATACTCTACAGAGAAACTCTTGAATCAAATTCTTGGCTTTTTATATTCACCTTTCTTAAACCAAATTAAGGCTCTTTTGTTTTTCCCATCACACTCATGGCTAAAAACTTAAACTTATTTCCTTCTGAGTCACAGTTTTAAAATAATTCTGCACATGTGGCTTTATGCACTTAGTGTTGACCGCATATTTAATTTCACCGAAAACACAGCATGGTAAGATGCCCTTGCTGTAAAAACTTACATACTCAGTTGATTCATATCAACAGTTGCTTTATACCAGGTGTTATTTTTAGCATTGCTACAATTATTTTTTGAGAAATTATTTTAGTGGCCTCATCTACTTCTCAGAATACAAAGGCCTTAGGGTAGAAATATTTATTTTCTGTTGATATGCTGCAGGTCAAGCAACAATCTATTTATGGTTATCTGAAACCATTGTCTGAGGCTGAAAAAAAAAAACCTTTTTTTCTCTCCCTTTGTTACAGTCCTGTCCTCAAGTGATTGTTTTGTTTCCCCCGTTAGCTCTTCACAGGATAAATATCTGCAGAAAAACAATTGTCTCCAAAAAAAAAATGGTTACTGCTAAAAAGCAGAGAATGTTTAAAAAAACAACAGTATTCTTCCAAAAATCTTCCAAATTTAGATTTATATGACACCAATATGAATCCTTCTCAAAAAGCTGCTTGTGTCTCTGAAAGAGATTCCACTCATCTCCACAGAGCATACCATTGTTTTATTTTGTTTTTGTTTTCTTTTTAAAGCACTTCCTCTTGTTTTTTCCCTCATCTTCCACTACTCCCCTCTCAGAAAGTTAAGGCTACTCTAAAACAGTTTGCCATTATTGGCATATTCATAAAGATAAAACATGGAAAACAATCAAGAATAGGTGACTCTAAGGACTCCGGCAAGACGGCGCTCTAGGCAGAAGCACCACGCCATCCCTCCACAACAAAGATCCGATAAACTAAGCCAAACAGAGAATCAACAATCCTGAAACCCTAGAACATCAAATGAAGAGATAAAGAACTCAGCC
>NW_004444132.1:1529484-1539422 GCF_000243295.1 Trichechus manatus latirostris
ATTAAAAAAAAAAAAAAAAAAGAATAGGTGACTCTAATGTCATTTTAACAGAAGGAATTCATCGATCCTAATCAGAGGATTTAGGTTTTAGTTCATTTCTTTTACTTTCTGACACTGCCATCTTTTCCCCTTTCTGGTTGCCAATTAGCACGTCTATAAAATGGAGATAATCAGACCCACCCAGCAGAGATAATCACACCGATATCTTGACAGAGAAAGTTAAATTATGCCTAGAACATTAGTTACTCTAAAGCAGCAAAGTATTTGGTGGCCCAGTGGTTAAGAGATACAGCTGCTAGCCAAAAGGTCAGCAAATCCACCAACCACTCCTTGGGAACCCTATGGGGCAGCTCTACTCTGTCCTATAGGGTTGCTATGAGTTGGTATCAACTTGATGGCACTGGGTTTTTTAGTTATTAATACACTGAGATGATAAGTGATATTCCATATGCTGTAATAACAGGGTCTCAAAATCTTATATTTTCCTCAAGGTCCAACTCAAAACTGATTTCAATTCAATAAATATTTACTGACTAACTGAAGGTAAAATATCTTTCTCAACATGATTAACCTAAGATAAAGATCTACTTCTTGATACAAAATCTATTATGATTAATTACAAATATTATTATGTATGCTAATTAGCATTTAGCCCCTATGAGGAATGAGGAATGCTTCACGTTTACATCATTTAATCGCACAACAACCCTGGGAGGTAGGAATCATTATCCTCACTCTACAGTTGAGACATCCATGGCTGAGAAAATCCCAGGGATTTGTCAAAGTCACACAGCTAATAGGTGAAGGAACTGGGATTCACACATAGGTGTGTGGTCTCCAAAATCCCTACAGTTTTCTACTTCACACATATTAGAGTACAATGAAGGACAGTAGTATATAACAAAATCAAATGGTGTGGTATTTTAGAAAAGTGCAGTGGATGGGAAAAAGTATTTGGACTAAGAAGGGAAGGCTTTACGTAAGCAGTGATGTTCAGTTGCAATGTGAGGTATAACTTTCAGATGGTTATTTGATGTAGCACTGATCACCGACTGTATACAGAATGTATACTTAATAAATGCTTGCTAAATAAGTAAAGCAAAAGTGATTTCCTTAGGGCTAATATAGAACATTTAATTTTAGAGGTCTAACTTCTAGGTTCCTCGTTTCTAGCTTTTCCTTGATTGAATAAACTTTCTTCTTCTCTAATTCACCTGCCCTGTTTAACATTTAGTTTACATCACCTAGACACGTACAGGACCAGATATCCTGAGTTTCTATTGATGTTATCATCAATCTGGCTATGTTCATATTGCGAATCCATTTGGAAATCAGTCATGTAAAACTCTCTAAATAAAAGATTTAGTTCTCATTCCTAAAAGACTCAGAACATGCAAAAGGATTTACTCTAAAAAGAATACTTCCAAAACAAGACTTTGTAAATAAATAAAGAGAAACTTCCATCTGGTTAAATGACAAATTAGTAGCCTTGTAATGATGACTATTATACTCTTTCATCTGGCAAGCTATTCATTTCTGCCTTTTAAATTGAACTAAAAGACCAGAAACTAAAAGGCAGGATTTTATTTCCCTATTCTATATTTCTAAGTTTCATACAGTGTGTTGTTGAGGATATACAGGCAAAATACTAACTATGTATCTTATTCTTTACTAAATATTGAATGAGTTTGGAAGCTGACTCTCCTCATTGTCTCCAGAAAAGTACCCAGTCACCTGACACCTTGATTTTAGCTTTGTGAGACCATAAGCAAAGGACTCAAATAAGTCTGCCTAGACTTCTGACCTACAGCACCGTAATTTAATAAATGGGTATTGATTTAAGCCACAAAGTTTGTGGTCATTTGTTACACAGCAGTAGAAAACTAATACACTAATAAATAATTAGTGTCAAATGAATAACAGAGATGAAGAAGTATACTGAAATGGTTAAAGTCATTTCTTTTTTCCAAGCCTCTCAAAACTACCATTCTGTGTCAGCCTAGATTCCTCATGTTATAAATAATAGAAAGCTCGGTTCAAACTGGCTTAAACAATAAAGAGGATATATTGACTCGTGTAACTGGAAGGTTCAGAGGAATGGAAGTCTTCAGGGTTGGTTTGATTCAGCAGCTCAACAATGCCATTAAGAACCTGTTTTCTTTCACCCTCCCCTCTGCCCTTCTTTCTATCAGTACCATCCAATGTCTATCTTCTCTGGTGCTGACAAAAACATTTTTTGACACATTTCCTCGTATTTCAGTTCCAGCAAATTTTCCTTCACATCTCATAGCCCAAATGAAGTCAAATGTCCTTCCAAAGCCATTGGAGAAACCATTTGCTGATTGGCTTAGACTTTTCTTCTCTAAACACAGGGGCAAGGAGAATGGAATTGGTCTTTTAGGGTTAGGGTTAAAAGAATTAGGACCTACCCCTGGAGTTGTGGGTATAGTTATTCTTCATCCCTCTCACCCCACCCCAAACTGTAAAGCTGCTGCAAAATCGGGGAGAGGAAGAAGAGCTAGCGAGGAGACAACCACAGTGTCCCCTAAAAAAAAAAAAAAAAACCGTTGCCGTAGAGTCAGTTCCAACTCATAGTGACCCTATAGGCAGAGTAGTAGTGCCCAATAGGATTTCCAAGGAGCAGCTGGTGAATTTGAACTGCCAACCTTTTGGTTTGCAACCGAGCTCTTTAACCACTATGACACCAGGACCCCTCCATCAATGTCTACTACACAATCCTAATTGTCCGGTCAGACAGTACCCCACATTTCAACAAATTACTGTAAATCTATATGATTTCTTAATCCACAAAATGTCCCAGGCCTTTTCTTTTTAGCCACCATCCCCCACATTGCTCCCTTATATTCCATGTAAGTAAGCAAACTTATATTCTCACCCATATTCTATGAAATAAGCAGACTGGAGAGGCAACCTTCAATTGTGAACCAGAGTTAAAAGGAGGAAATGGCACCATTAGTTATTGTCAAATATTTAATACTCTGACTTATCAAAACACAGATTCCTAGGCCCCATCCACTGGCATTCTATAACCCAGGCATTCTGGATTCACTGTTTTATCCAAAATGGGTGCACAGTTTCAGAATACCCATTGCTGTCAAGTCGATTCCAACTCATAGCGACCCTATAGGACAGAGTAGAATTGCCCCATTGGGTTTCCAAGGAGTGGCTGGTGGATTCGAACTGCTGAACTTTTGGCTAGCAGCTGAGCTTTTAATCACTGTGCCGCTAGGGCTCCGGAGATAGGTAAAATAAGCCCCTCCACATTTTTTTAGCACAGCAGGTTTTCAGGACCCCATGGTCACACTTTCCTCAGTGATAGGTTCCCGGGTCTCAGAGTATAATTTCAGCTTCTTCATAAGCTGATAGTAATATTCATTACTTTGGTGCTGATCTGCCCAGACAACATGCTCAGTCGGGAGCTGTGACTCTAATGATTTTAACATTAATTAATACAGCTAAATGCTTTGGCTCAATCTCTCAAGAGGATTTTTTTTCTACAAGGGTAATTAATAGTACTGAGTATCTAAAGTACATTTTGCTCCCTAAAACAAACTGCACAAAAACCCTACAGTGAAAACAAAAGTCTTCTAAAGGAAGGAAATAAAGCTAATGGCTATGTAAAAGTAGAATATGGTTTAGTTTTGAAAAGAGAAAATCATCAAGATAAGTAGTCGTCTGCACACAAACCATGACGTCCAACTAAATTTCCTTTTATCTTTCTTTATGTGACAATCCTTATTATCACTTGTAAATAGGCTTCTGTATTTTGAACCCTGAGTTAGAAATAATATACATAGCAAAGTTTCATAAAATTCATCAGTCAGAAAAGTAAAGCTTTTTAAATCTCATTTAAACATGGTTTGTTTGTCTAGTAAACAAAAACACTGTCTAATTTAAACTCAAATAAAGCTTAAGTAATTAAAATGCCACCTTGATTACCTCTACTATTGATCCAGTAAAGGAATTTACTAACATGCTGAAACAGTTGAACGCTAGGTCTCTGCTTTTTCCTTACTTAGCACACAATAAAAATCAAAGGATAATGTAAGAATCCTGGTTCTATGTTTCAAGTTGAAAAATGTCTCAGTTATTATTACTGGATAAAATTATGGAGTCTTGGCCACTTTCATTTACAACTTTTTACTAATAAAAATAAATACACTATCTTTTCAGAAGAAAATATTTTCATTTTCCAGATATTTTTTCCTATATCTTTTCTGAAAAAGGACAAAGAAAAGTCTTTCAGAAAAGAGACAAGAGCTTGGAAGTTTTAGTATACTTCTCTGTGGTCAATCCTCTTCTCTTTTCTTTCAAAAAGAACCTATACTTTATGTGAAAACATGCTTTCCAAGAATGAATTTTGCTGAATCGTGCAAGGAAAGATCAGTTTTAGTAACTTTGTCTTCTAGTTATAATAGGGGACTGATAGCATAGTGCTAATAAACATCCTCCTTGAGAGATGGGGATGTTTTCCAATTATCATAAATAATGGCTGATAATTCAAGTAACCTGATTGCTGATCTGAGCAGAAGTCTAGTGGCGTGGGTTGACCTCAAAATGAAGTGGATTGGCCAGAATACCAGAGTGTAGACCCAAAGTTTATCAAGAGACCCTTCCAGGCAGTCTAGTTGAGGCATCCGTGTCCCATGGAGACTAGGCACAGAGGCAGAAGCCAGGTGTGAGGTGGAAATGCTAGATCAGATTGGAAGGAGAGAGGAGACAACAGGAGTTTGGAATGAAATGGTCCCCAAAGCCTCTCTGCATACCTGGATGCCCTTTTAAGAGTACCTGTGACTTTTGGCAGTGGGCAGGGAAGGTCTATTAAGGGTGCCAAGTCATCCTGGACATACACAAAGAGCTTGAAGAAGTCTCTGCTCAGAACAATTTCAGAATTTTTTTTTTTTTAATCTTCTTCATCCACATGTGGGACAACTTTGTTTTCACAGAAAGAGTTGAATGTCCATCTCAAAATGATCTATAATTTTCTCTAAGGAATAAGGTTTGATTGTCATTTGCATAAGATATTTTTTCAAAGTCCTAATGGGAGAAAAATGAATTTCCTCAGTGGCTTTCTTACGAGACCGTGAAAAGGACATTTTTCTCCCAGTGAATGAGAGTAGCCTATGCAAGTTTTTTATGAGACTCACACTGAAAACAGCTATTTCTAAATTTTCAAGTAGGAGTTGGGGTTCCAGTATCTGTCTCTAGCCCCTCTCCCTTGACTTTCATTTTCATCCCAGAATTCCTCAAGGTGGTTGGGACAGCTCAAAGACTGTTACCTGGGGCCATGCTCCTGCTCTCTTCACTGGGCTCTGAGCACAAGAGCCACTTAAAGGGGAGTTTGTAACATTAGGGTAAGAGTTTAAAAGACCTTTCTATGGGAGATGAAGGACAAGGATAACTGGGAATCTCCACACTAATCATTACTTCTCTTTTGACTCATGCAGACAAATGATTAACAGTAACTCTTCGTTCATCTGCAACTCAAAACAATTTACAGGTAAGTGGCAAAGACAGTGTCCCCTAACCCAAAGCCAAACCTTGCTATCAGGGTTCAGGGTTCCTCCATGAATTAGACTAATCAAATCTGCACAATTAACAGCCCGCCAGACAGCTATAATTTGTCCTTTCATTGTTTCCCCATAGATTCAGGTGAAATATCTGCCCTTTTAGATGGACCCAGCTGTCTCTCTCATTGTAATCCCAGATAGGTAACTAACAAAATAATCAGTTGATCCAAAAAAATAAAAACCTGTTGCCTTCCAGTCGATCATCTCCTTAACAAAAATAAGGATCAGTTGGTAATCTCCTTAAAAAAATAAAAAGATAACACAGTATTTATTAAATCAAATATCTATTTTTCAAGTTTCAAGCACCTTAGAAAGCATAGTAAATCTGATAATTACATTCTCTTTGAAATACGAACTAGCTTTTTAAAATCCTTTCCTTTTGAAATGTAACAAAAATCTGAGAACGCATATCTCATCAGAGAAAAATTTTCATTAAAAGTGTAGGTGGACTACATCTTACAGAACGTTTGCATTTCTGGAAAAATGTGTAGGAAATATAGACATCTAATATATTTGCTGACTTTATTCATAAAATTCAAAACCATAGGACATTGAGGCAATCATAGCTCTTACAGCTACAAGAGAAGAAATTAGTTTACCCAGTTTCCTGGCTTCAGCAAATAAGATAGTATCCCACTTTCAAGATGAGCAACAGGGGATTAAAGAACTTAAGAGACTTGCCCAAGGTCACAGAGTTAGTAACTGAAGGAGATAATAGTAGACTCCAGTTTCAAGTCTCCTAATGAAGTGCTTCTTCCAAAATATTCCTTTGTAATTGCCTGTAGTTAAATGACAAAATAAAATCTTATGACTGCCACAAATCTATTTAAAGCACTTATTTTTGAGAATTATCTTTTTCAATTTAAAAAATATTTATCATACTAAAGAAAAGTCACAACAAACATCTATGAGACTTCAATAATTTTAGAATAACCAAGTGGACAGAGAAGTAGTTCTGCTTATACCACATTCCCCCTTCTGCTACTCTCCTGGAGGATGGAACGTGCATGAGTAGATAGAGAATAAGGTCAAAATGAGTTGAACCCTAAAATTTAAGTAAAAAATGATTGAGACAAAATCAGGAAGTAAAAGGAACACAAGAAATGGACACCCTCCATAATGTAGTGAGATAGCAATGTAATAAGATAGAACTAACAATATTGTTTTTGTTGCAAATTATGTAAGGACGTGTTTTGTGTGTATGTGTGTGTTTGTATGTGTGTGTTGTATGTATCTCTCTTGGGGTAAATACGTTTCATGAGATAACCTAGAAAGCTATGTACTATTGATATCCTGATATCTTCAGGCATGTGCATTCAAAACACCAAACAACTAACTCAAAATTTCACTCTGTGACCATAGACTTTTAGAAGTTGGAAATTTTCTGTACCTTACATTTATATTTTAATTCTGTTTCTAAAAATGTGTAAAGTAGTTAATTCTCAGGAAAGTAGTCACCCTGAAGAGTTAAGTTTATAGCTGTAAAGTCAAATTGTTTTTGGTTTTATCATCTGGAATGGAAACCTTTCTAGAGCCATTCTTTTCCTTCTAAAGTAGACAGATGTTAATTTACCCATTACTAACTTAGAATTATTTTGTGAAGAAGATGCTCTCTGGGCCCACTGATGTGGATATGGATATTTACCTCTACTTTAAATAACCCACACAATGCCTTACTTTACTAGTGATTATAATTCCTTTTTATGTATTTTTCTGGCTTCTCCCTCACCATCAGATTGTCAACTGTCGTGAAGAGGATTCATAATAGGGGGAAGAGTTGAAGAAAATAATTTCTAAGGTCTATTCAAAGTCCATGATTCTTTCCTTTCTGCTGTAATTTGCCATCCTAAATCAGTAAGGATGCTTTCAGCTGCAAGTAACAAGACCTGACTAAAAGTGACTTAAACAATAAAGACATATATCATCTCACTAATTGAAAAACATTGAAGTAATATCCAGGGTTAATAAATTCCCTAGTTCAGCAAAGTAAGTCACAGTGCCTGTTTGATTTCTCTCAGTTCCCTTGGCTTTCCCTAATGGTCCCAAGGGGGGCTCTATTAGATACATTTTCACATGAAAACAACATCTTGTAGAGGTATAACTTGCTGTTTCCTTGTCGTGGGTCCCATTTTAAAAGAAAGAAAACTTTCCAGATGTCCTTCATGAACAGTTCTCTTCCTCTATGGTGGTCCAAAATTACTACTCTTGCCCAGGACTAAGCTGACGAGGGGAGACCACCATAATCAGACTAGGCCAACCAAAATTCAGCTACCTGGAAAGTCCAGAACCACTGAAGTAAGGAAGAAAACACTGAAGTTTTGTTAACGTGGAAGGAGAAGGAGAATGGCTATTGAATATCTACCAATACGCTTTTTGGCAATTGTAAAAGGAAGACAGAATTAACAATATTGTCCTCTGATAAGGTCATAAAAATTGAAAACATAAGCTATTAAATTTGTGCATAAATTAAGATTAAATTCATCCTGAAAGATGTCCTATTTTCTTATTAACAGTGTTTGAGTCTACATTAATTTTATAACAACTTTTTAAAATCTTACAAAATTCTTAGGCCAAAGTCCTTGCTTCAGGCCAAATCACAGATTAAAACTGAAGCTTTCAAATAATATAAAATATCAATTAATGTATATTTTATGTATAAGATATTAATTCAGGAGAAAATCATACAGTGAAAGGCTGGTAAAAAATACCAACTGAGCTTACATTGACAGAACAGAAATATCCAAACCTCAGAAGGCAAAAATAGGCTAAATTTTGTTTCTAGGGTTTGGAGACTTAGACATATAAAAGAAAATGCAGAAATATACAGTTGTGCATAATCAGATGTGAAGGATTTAACAGAAAATCTTAATCACAGCCTGACCTAGGCTTTTATATCCAGATTCTATTTAATGTGAAACTTAGATAATCAGGGTCAGTCTAAAGTACGAAATTTTTCATGCATTTTAAACAAATCTGGTAGGCAGGAATCTTTTAGAGAACATAGAAAATGTGAAATGCTATAAAACCTGTTGCTGTCGAGTCAATTATAACTCATAGCAACCCTATAGGGCAGAATAGAACTGCTCCATAGGGTTTCCAAGGAGCTGCTGGTGGATTCGAACTGTCAACCTTTTGGATAGCAGTCAAACTCTTAACCACTGCACCACCAGGGCTCAGTCAATAACATAATACATCTTGAAAACTGAGACCATAACTAATATTTTTTCATATACCCCAAAACGTCTAGCACTACTCTCTATATAATTACGTTCCTCATATAACTTGAAAAGTGTACATATTCTTGATCAGTTTTTTTCACAATATATTGCCCAACACCTTTCTAAATAAGAAAAACTGAGAAATAAAAATAAATAAGGGTAAAAAACATTAATAGATAATTCACAGAAAACAGATACATAATGACCAATAAATATGAGAAAAACTTTAAACACTCTACTAATCAGAGAAGTAGAAATTACAACACATTAATACTTTTTTTTTCTTTCAAATAAACTAAGTTTTGGTTATTTTTTTAAATAAGTTGTGTTGTGGCTGAAAGCATAATACCAAATATTCCATTTATTTCACTATACTTCCAAGCCCCCACAGGCAATTAGGCAGTTATATGATTAGTTCTGGTCAAAAGAGGTGAGTAGAAGTAGCATCTATCACTTTCAGACTGAAGAAAAACCTCTGCTTGATTCTCCAGCCTCTCTTCCCCTGATGAGATAAATGCTGAAGCATCAAGTTTATATCACAACGTCATAAAATGATGAGAGTCTATGTGGAGTTCACTCAGTTCCCACTACCCCCTGTTGGAAATGTAACGTGAGTGGGAAATAATCTTTGTTGTTTTAAGACAATGAGATGTGGGAATCATTGTTAATGCAGCATGACTTAGCCTATAGTGATTAAATCAGGTAATTTTTACAGTTAAACTGACACACTCCTCCACTGATGATAGGAATGTAAAATTGGTGTAAAACTGCTGCATTCTTACTACTGGGCATATCAACATTTATCAAAAGCATTAAATTATTGTACACCTCCTGACCTAGAAATTCTACTATCAGGAATATACACTAAATAAATTATCTTGGGTATATAGAAAAATTTAGCCATGATAAAGCTTTCCAAAAATGGCAAGCAAATGCCCAATAACAGAGATTGCTTAAATAAACTATGGCACACCCCTATGACAGACTTTTTTATTTTTTATTGTACTTTAGATGAAGGTTTACATAACAAATAGTTTCTCATTAAACAGTCAGTACACATATTGTTTTATGACATTGGTTAACAACCCCACGACATGTCAACACTCTCCCTTCTTGACCTGAGGACATT
>NW_004444132.1:1540285-1542796 GCF_000243295.1 Trichechus manatus latirostris
CTACTCACCAAGGTAGAATGTAAAACATTGTCTTTATAAACTGTGTTATGCCAGCTGAGCTAGATGTTCCCTGAGACCGTGGTCCCCACAGCCCTCTGCCCAGCAGTTCAGTCCCTCAGGGAGTTTAAAAGTGTCTATAGAGCTTCCATGACCTTTCCTTGCACAAGTTGTGCTGCCTTCCCCAGTAATGTGTACTGCCTTACCCTTCACCAAAGTTACCACATAACTATTTAGTTCCCCCCCCCACTCCTCCCATCCCTCGTAACCAACAAAGATTGTTTCTTTTTGTGTGTACACTTTTACATGAGTATACAGTAGAGGTCTCATACAATATTTGTCCTTTTGTGATTGACTTATTTCACTCAGCCTAATGTCCTCCAGTTTGTTCCTCTTACTCTCCTGTGCTTAGTTCCTTTTGTTTGTGGATTTTTTTTTTCATTTCTTTTGTTTTTGTAGGTTTTGTTTTTACCGAGACTTTATGTTTTTCTTCTTTATTTTGATGAGTAGGCTTGTTAACTTTCTTTGTGGTTACCTTGAAATTTATCCTTATCTTCCTAGATTTGAACCAGTCTATTATTACTTGGCATAGCTTGACTTCCTGTCCATTAGAAAATTCTATATCTACACTGTTTATTCCCTCTTTTATTGTTCTGATGCTGTCGTCATTTACAGATTAACTTCTCTGGTTCTCTTTTGTAATTCTTTTGGTTTTGCATAGTCGTTAAGAGTTCATTTCCTAGGTTGGTATCTGGCTAGTACAATCCTGTGTCCTATATTCAGCCTGTGGTCTGATATTGTTTGTTCTCAGATCAAAGGACTTCTTTTAATAAGTCTGGTAAATTGGTTTGGTTTTTACATAGTCCCTTAATTTCTGCTTATCTGGAAATAACCTAATTTCACCATCATATTTCAAAGAGAGTTTTGCCAGATACATTATTTTTGGCTGGCAATTCTTTTCTTTCAAGGTTTTATATATGTCATCCCATTGCCTTCTTGCCTGCATGGTTCCTGCCGAATAATCCGAGCTTAGTCTTATTGTTTCTCCTCTGTATGTGACTTTTTGTTTTTCACAAGCTGCTCTCAGGATTCTTTGTCTTTGGTTTTCTTGAGTGGGATTATGATATGCCTTGATGATTTTCTTTTGGGGGTCTATCCTATATTGGGTTCATTGAGCTTCTTGGATGGTCAGCTTTTCATCTTTCATGATACTGGGGAAGTTTTCTGTCAGCAGTTCGTCAATGATCCTCTCTGTGTCTTCTGTTTTCTCCCCCATTCTCTAACTTCCATCACTAGCAAATTTTTGCTTTTGATTGTATCCAACATAATTCTCAGGGTCTCTTCATTTGTCCTCATTCTTTTTTCTGATTTTTCCTCACACAGAGTTGTATCTAAGTGTTTGTCTTCAATTCCGCTGATCCTGTCTTCTACCATTTCAAATTTCATCCTCAGCCGTTCTATGACACTGCCCATTTCTGAAATCTTGTTATTTATCTTTTGGATCGCTAATTGTTGTTTTTGTATAATTTCTAGTTGTGAATTTATTTTGGCATTTTGTTCCTGCATTATTTTCCTGAATTCTTCCACTTTTTTGGCTGTATTTTCCATGAATTTGTCTGCCTTTTCCATAAATTTGTCTATTTTTTCCTCATTTTTGTATGCTTTTTGCTTCAACTCTTGGGTAACTCTGAGTATTAGAGATCTGAATTCCCTATCAGGTAGTTCTGGTGCCTTTTCTTCTGCTGGAAAGTCATCTGGTGTTTTATTTTGGACACCTACTGGAATCATCCTGTCCTGTTTTTGTAAATGTTTTGATAGTGTTTGCTGTCTTCAGGGCATTCAGTAGTTATTTTTCTCATTTATCGGTTGTAGACTTGTTTGTTTTGTGTTTTTTTTTTTTTTTTTTAATTTGGCTATGTGTGAGCAGGCAGGCTGTGTGTTCTTTGTTGTTTGATCATCTGTGGGCACGATACTTCTCACCTCCTTCTCCAATTGGCAGGGTCAGTCACTCAGATATGGTACAGCAGGGCAGGTCTAGCTGAAGAGGAGTAGCTGGGATGGGTTGTTTGTGGCACTTACTACAGCCACCAGGGCAGTTCGGTAATCAGTGCAGGGCAGGTTCCAGTAGGCTGTGCCTCTGCTGCTTGGTGGTGTGATGTTAAGTGCACTGTGCAGGTAGGCAGGATGGAGGGAGGACATTGTGATGTGTGGAGCTAAGATGGGTATTGGAGAAAGGAGAGGGGAACAGGAGCCAAAAACATAGAAACAAACAAAAAAGAGTGCTAGGGGAGCTTGCCATTGGAGTGGAGAGATGAGAGACTATGAAATGGAGAGAAACAAAAAGGGGAAGAAGAAGAAAAAAAAGAAAAGAATGAATAAATAAAAATTAGAAAGAAAAAAGAACAGCAAAGCTCCCAGGGATCCCACCAGTGCAGCTACAAGGTCTGGGGAAGTTGTTCCCAGGTGTTGAAGTACAGCCTGGCTAGCAGGCTTAGAGGTATTCAGTGCCAGGTA
>NW_004444132.1:1543529-1547101 GCF_000243295.1 Trichechus manatus latirostris
GGGGACCTCTCCATGTATGTCCCCTCACTCTCTGTTCTCTGTCAGTTTCTTATTCCATTTGGTGCTTCGCTGAGCTTTTTAACTCTTCATGTGATGTTTAGGGTTTCCAGATTGCTGTTTTCTCTGTTTGGCTTAGTTTTTCAGATCTTTGCTGTGGAGGGACAGCGTGGTGCTTCTGCCTATAGCACCATGTTGCTGGAAGTTATCACGACAGACTATTTAAAATGATGTTGTAGAAAAAAATTTTACTAATACAAAATGGTCATAATATACTAGGTGAAAAATAGAGTAAACTATACAGTGCGGTCTCATTTTTTCCAATTTATATGTATGCTTAAAATTACACTGGAAGGGTTGTTGTTGTTAGGTACCATTGAGTCAGTTCCAACTCCTAGCGACCCCATGTACAACAGAATGAAACACTTCCTGGTCCTGTGCCATCCTCAAAATTTCTGCCATACCTGAGCCCTTCATTGCAGCCACAGTGTCAATCCATCTTATTGAGCATCTTCCTCTCTTTTGCTGGCCCTCTATTTTACCAAGTATAATGTCCTACTCCAGGGACTGGTCCCTCCTGATAATATGTCCAATGTACATGATATGAAGTCTCACCATCTTTGCTTCTAAGGAACATTCTGGCTCTACTTCTTCCAAGACAGATTTGTTTGTTCTTCTGGCCATCCATGGTATAGTCAGTATTCTTCACCAATGCTTTAATTCAAAGGCATCAATTTTTATTCAGTCTTCCTTATTCATTATCCAGCATTCGCATGTATATGAGGCAATTGAAAACACTATGGCTTGGGTCAGGTGCACTTTAGTCCTCAGAGTGACTTCTTTGCTTTTTAACACTTAAAGAGCTCTTTTGCAGCAGATTTTCCTGATGCAATATGTCATTCACGGGCATTGATTGTGGATCCAAGTAAAATGAAATCCTTGACAACTTCTATATTTTCTCAGTTTATCATGCTGCTTATTGGTCCAGTTGTGAAGATTTTTGTTTTCTTTATGTTGAGATATAATCTACACTGAAGGCTGTAGTCTTTGATCTTCATTAGTAAGTGCTTCAAGTCTTCTTTGCTCTCAGTGAGCAAGGTGGTGTCATCTGCATATCACAGGTTGTTAATGAATCTTCCTCCAATCTTGATGCCACATTCTTCATATAGTTCAGCTTCTCAAATTATTTGCTCAGCATACAGATGGAATAAGTATGGTGAAAGGATACAACCCTGACACACGCCTTTCCTGATTTTAAACCACGCAGCATCCTCTTATTCTGTTCAAATGACTCCCTCCTGGTCTATGTACTGGTTCCACATCAGCACAATGAGGTGTTCTGGAATTCCCATTCTTCAAAATGTTATCCATAATTTGTTATGATACACACAGTTGAATGCCCTTGTATAGTCAATAAAACACAGGTAAATACCTGTCTGTTAAACATCTGCTTTTACCAAGATCCATCTGACATCAGTAATGATATACCAAATGTTAATACTAGTTACTTCCCACTGGCGGAGATTACAGGTAGTTTTTATTTCTTTATCTTATCTGCATCTTCTAAAATTTCTACAACTAGCATAATATTTTTAAAGTTATCATGTTTGGTGGTCAACATGGCGGACTAGTTAGACGCTTCCTATATCCCTCTTACAACAAAGACCTGGAAAAACAAGTGATTTGATTCTATGTGAACATCTTGCAGCCCTGAAAAAGGCAAGGTTAAGAAATCCATCTGAGTCATACCGGAGAGGAAGACTGTTTGGAAGAGGTGAGGAGCTCTAGAGCTGCTGCGGCGACACAGCAGAGACACAGCCAAGCCGGGCCACTGTGAAGCAGGAAAACGGCTGTGCTGTGCGCACGCTCAAGAAGTTTCCACATCGAGAGAGACCCAGAAGCAGAGATTCTGCTTGGACACTCCGAACCAGGGAAGAGCAGCTCCCAAGAGGCTAGGATAAGTACATGCGCATACCCTTTCGTGGCGAGTTAGGAGAAAAAAAAGCCCATTTGGGAAAGACCTCCCTCCCTTTTACCTCCTATCTCCAAGCTCTCCACCGGATTTGGGAAAAACCTCTCTGCCTTTTACCGCTTCCCTCCCCGCTCTGCACCGGGAGTTTACTGGGCCAGAAATAGATCCCAAAAGGTGCCCTGACCCATTCTCCTGGCCTTGGAGAGGGAACAGATAAGCTGCTGGCTCCACTAGGCCAGGAACACAGGGTCGGCACAACTCCTTTGCTGACCATAGAAATCAGGGGTCCGCAGACTCTGAGGGCCATACACCCCTGTATAGACTTGTGGGGACCCATCTCAACAGCATTAGCCCTCACTACCACAGTACAACAGGGCAAACATCTGAAGTTTAACTTCAACTCCTTCAGCTGTGAACAGGCAGATTTGTGATCCTTGAAACAGCCCTGCCTCTCAAGTAGACACTTTTATAAATCTGCTGCAGGGTCTTGAGGATGGGTGATAGTTCCTAAACTGTCTAGTGACCTGCTTCAGGAGTTCAAGAAAAAGTGGTGTCCTCGAATCTTTGCAGCCAACATACTGGGGCACTCTTAGCCCGGCTGCAAAACTCAACTACCTATTCACCCTAGAGAATAGGGACATGCTTTTCCTTCAGACTCTCAGGGGCAGCGGTCGGCCCCCTGCCTGGCTCAGCACGTGATCCCCTACCACAGCCAGAGTCCAGTGCCGGCACCAATCACCCATGCCTCTCTAGGACTGTGGGTGAGAGCCTGCATCACACACTTGGAGAACAACTACCTGCACACCCGAGCTGATCCCATATAGGGAATTTTAACGAACTCCAGCATGCACATACTTAGTTACAGAACCGGCTACCTGGTGACAGGACATTAGAGATCAAAAGGTGTCAAACATCAAACTAGTGCACATGAGCAGCCTATTTGGGCATACCTAAACAAAACAAAATAAGAAGCTAGGTCTCACTAAGCAAACACAAAATAAAATTATAATAAATTATTGATGGCTCGCAGACAACAGTCAATATCAAGTCACATAAAGAGGCAGTCCATGATGGCTTCAGCAAGCTCCCAAAATAAAGAATCAATTAACTCTCTGGAGGAAGAGAACTTCTTGGAATTACCAGAGACAGAATACAAAAGATTAATATACAGAACTCTTCTAGAAATAAGAAAGAAAATTTGACAGAGCACAGAAACAGCCAGGCAAAATACAGACACAGTAGTAGCGGAACTTAAGTTATTCAAGAACATAATGCCTAATTTAATAGGCTGTAGGAATCCATAGCAATCAGAAATCCAGAAGATTAACAATAAAATTTCAAAAGTAGACAACTCAATAGAAAGTCATAGGAGCAGAATTGAGGCAATAGAAGTTAGAATTAGTGACATTGAAGATAAAGCTTTTGACGCCAGCTTATTTGAGGAAAAATCAGATAAAAGAATTAAAAAGAATGAAGAAACTCTAAGAGTCATGTGGGACTCTATCAAGAGAAATAACCTACGAGTGATTGGAGTACAAGAACGGGGGGGATAACAGAAAATACAGAGAAAATTGTTGAAGATTTGTTGATATAAAACTTCCCT
>NW_004444132.1:1547506-1548779 GCF_000243295.1 Trichechus manatus latirostris
GAAATACTAAAGGGAGTCCTACAGTTAGATAATCAATAACACCAGCTAACAACCCAAGACTAGAACACAGGATAGAGCAACCAGATATTGACTCAGATACGGAAATCAAAATTACATCAAAGCTAAAACATTGAAAACAGGGAAAGAGATACCAATATGTAAAAGAAAAAAAAGAGGATAATATTGAAACAAAAAACGAGGGACTTAAAAAATGGAGACATTGATTTTCTATATGGAGGGGAAGTTAAGGCGATAAAAAGTAATAAAAGACTGGTATAAACTTAGAAAATTAGGGGTAAATATTAAGGTAACCACAAAGGAATCTAACAATCTTACAAATCAAAATTAAAAAGTAGAAAAACATAAAGACCCAGCAAACACAAAGTCTACAACAAAGAAAAAGGTGAAAAAAATACATAAAGAAAAATGTCTCAGCACAGAAAATTGAGGAGAACAAAGAAACTGTGAACAACACACAAAAAGAGATATCAGGATGACAGCACTAAACTCATACCTATCAATACTTACACTGAATGTAAACAGACTTAATGCACCAATGAAGAGACGGAGAGTGGCAGATTGGATGAAAAAGCAAGATCCATCTATATGCTGCCTACAAGAGATGCACCTTAGACTTAAAGAAACTAACAGGCTAAAACTGAAAGGGTGGAAAAGAATATATCAAACAAACAACACTCAAAAAAAATCAGAAGTGGCAATATTGATCTCTGACAAAATAGACTTTAAAGTAAAATCCACCACAAAAGATAAGGAAGGGCACTATATAATGATCAAAGGGTCAATACACCAGGAGGACATAACTATAATAAATATTTACGCACCCAACAACAGGGCTCCAAAATACATAAAACAAGCTCTAACAGCTCTGAAAAGAGAGATAGACAGCTCCATAATAGTAGTAGGAGACTTCAGCACACCACTTTTGGCGAAGGACAGAACATCCAAAAAGAAGCTCAACAAAGACGCAGAAGAGCTAAATGCTAAAATCACCCAACTTGATCTCACAGACATATACCGAACTCTGCACTCAACAGCAGCCAAGTATACTTTCTTTTCCAACGCACATGGAACATTCTCCAGAATAGAACACATATTAGGCCATAAAGCAAGTGTTAACAAAATCCAAAACATCGAAATACTACAAAGCATCTTTTCTGACCATAAAGCCATAAAAGTGGAAATCACAAAACACAAAAAGCAAGGAAAAAAAATCAAACACATGGAAACTGAACAACACCTTGCTCAAAAACTA